>NW_024412412.1:34290383-34315315 GCF_014898765.1 Herpailurus yagouaroundi | reverse complement strand
TATATATATATATATATATATATACACCACATTTTCTTTATCCATTCATCCATCGATGGACATTTGGGGTCTTTCCATACTTTGGCTATTGTTGATAGTGCTGCTATAAACATGGGGGTGCATGTGTCCCTTCGAAACAGCACACCTGTATCCCGTGGATAAATGCCTAGTAGTGCAATTGCTGGGTCGTAGGGTAGTTCTATTTTTAGTTTTTTGAGGAACCTCCAAACTTAGCAGCATTATTTTCTTTGATTCTATCAACAGTCATGTGATATATATATATATATATATATATATATATATATATATTAGATTGTACAAATTTAACACAACCTACAATGGGCTGGGCATTGTGACATATTGCTGGGAATATGCTTGGATGACATCTTATATGCAAACTTCACTTTGACAATTTAATTTATTCAAACTGATGGTGATGGAAAGGGTTTGACATCTTCAAAAATGGAAGAGAAATCATTAAAAATAGACTGTCCTTAAAGACTATGGCATAGGTGAGGATTTCAAGGTAAAGGGAGGTGAATAACTTTCCTAATGATACACAACATTTGAGCAGTAGATTCATTCACTGGATCGATTCAAAGAGGAAGTCTTATTTTCCTAGTTAGTGGAGTTCTTACCTCTCAGTACTCAGAGATCTACCTTGGCCATGTAAGAAAACTTGGCTAGCTCTTTTCTTTTTCAAAAGAAATGAAAAGAAATGGGGGGGGGGAACCACATCTCCATGGTCATAACACACTGAATTTTGGCTAGCTCAGAGGCTCTCTCCCTTGTCCAAATTTTGGAAGGCTTTAGTGAACGAGGCACTGGCAGAGAGCAAAGTGGCTAGGGGTAGGCTTTTTCCCACTCCATGCTCCTCCCAAGACTGGGGATAGTCAACTGAAAACCAATCAATAGAAGTTTCTTTTTTTTTTTTTTTCTGTATAAATAGTTGTCTTATCTGAAATGACCTTTTCCAAGAGCTAATAGCCATAAATTTTTGCAGCTGGACATGTTTAGAAATGCCTTTTAGCTATTTTTGTTGATTTATTTGCTTTGTCTGTATTTGTGCAATCCAGCTTTGGACATGGAAGTGAGCAGTCCTGGTCTCTAGTCCTCCACCTCTAATGACATAAATTCAGGGAACATAGTTCTTCCCTGTGGGAAAACCTCCATATGGAATGGAATCCCATGGAACCATAATAGCTCCGTGTAGGAGGAATTACTACATCTTGGAGAATCGTCTTCAGTTCCTTTTGTGGTAACTTCAGTGAGTGTGCATTTTCCCTGGCCTGTTTTGAAATATGTCCACTTATCTGTCTATCTATCTGTCTATCAACTGTCTATCTATCTATCTATCTATCTATCTATCATCTATCTATCTATCTACCTACCTACCCTCCAATGCTCAATAATAAGGTGCTAATATAATATGGAGTAGTAACTCACTGGCATAGCAAAGGCCACAAAAATGCAAATGACTTGCTTAAGGTCATACGGCTAAACAAAAGGATGTATCCAGTGTTACAGGTCAGTCCTAAAGCCAAAATCCATGCTATGTTTATTATACCTTGCTGCATTTATAGTTATGACATTTTTGGTTAAAAATAAAAATAAAAATAAAAATAAAAATAAAAATAAAAATAAATGTGGAGATGTTTTTGTTTCCCTCTGTATTCACTGGATCACTGATTTCTGGAGGGAAGGAAACATGAATGGCACAATAGAGAGAACTCATCATTCCTCTGTCCTTTTGCTTTTAGAACAATGTTACCTCTTTCTGGACATCCATTTCCCAGGCAACAATATATATACCCTGAGGTCTAAAGTCAGCAGGCTTCCATGAAAAGAATGCAATGCTTTGAGCCTTAGATGTAGAGCAGAGCAATAAAGCAATCAGTGTGGGCAGGGCTAAACTTAGATGAAATTTAGAAATAGAAATTTTTTTTTTCCCTTCAAGCTTCCAGCGTTCTTTCTTGTGCTTTCCCCTCTGTTTTATAATGGCCCCTTTTCAGTATCACAAGTTGGTCTCTGTTGACATTAATAAACCTCTTCAGATGCAGGGATACAGGGTTCACCAATTTTAAACTAATTCACTAGTTTTTCTCAGGAAGATGCATAGTTTAGCTGGAGATGGGTTCTTAAGCTTCAAGAATGAATCTTGAAGGGTGGGATTTCAGATATCAATTACAAGTATCAATCAGTTGACCTCCAATCTATCATCAATTGATCTTCATTGGCCCTGAAGTCCCACCATTGTTTGTTTCCCTTATGAATCAGAGATGGGACCTACAGAGCTGATTTGATTGAGTTTACCACCACGAGGACTAATTTCTCCATTCAATAGCTGAAACCAGAAGAGCTGGGAGACCTGCCCCTCACCTCACAGTTAGTAAGTGGTAGACAGTCTACCATCAATGCTTCTTCCTAGGATTGTAGAACCAGAGGGCTGGCATGGATCTTGAAGTTGCACCATGCATGTCCAACCTCCTCATGACCTTGTTGCCAAACAGCTGTCACCTCCCCAGTGGCAGACAACCCACATCAGCCCAGTGATTTTTCAGAAATTACTGATCTGAGCTCTGTGTCACTTTGATGATTCCACCTAGGACAACACAGAAGTCTGTTTCTTCTCTCCTCTTCTCGGCTCACCCTGGCCCTGACTTTCCTCTTCCGGACTAAACATTCTTAGTTTCCTCAACTCTCTTCATGCAATGTTTCAAACCCCTGCGTCCTCTGAATTATGCTTTTCTGAACTTGCTATGGTTTTCTCCAAGTATGGGGCTCAGGGCCAAGTGCAGTGCTCGCGGTGAGGTCTGGGCTCATTCATTCGTTCATCCACTCAGCAGACATATGTATTTGATTGGTATCAGACTTCTCTCAGTTCAGTGCAGGGGAGGGAGGGATGCTTAGCTCCATTGCCTGGGACACAATGTATTTTTGGTTGCTGCCCCAAATCAAATTAGTTCTGATTTTTAGGGGCTTACGGTCAGCTATCTCCTTAAGTCCTTTCCCATGGCCTCCTGTTGTAGCATGTACCTCATTCTCTACCAACCTACTTCTCTGTGTGGGAAGCCCATCCCGTTCCTCTGGGGCGTGTGCCTACACAAGCTTTTATAAAACCTACTTGGGTTGTAATGAGAACCTTTCCTTAGATCTAGGTCCAGGTATGTTCCTTCCTGATGCCAAAGTTGACATGCTCCCAGTCTGTCTCTGCAATAAAACCTCATCAGTAGGACACAGAGCCATCTCCCTGCTCTGGGGTCAATCAGGAGCCACCGAGAGGGGTGGTGAGCTCACATGTGCAGGAAGATGCTTCCATGGGTCATGGAAAACTACCCATCCGGTGCCTCCCCACCGCTTCCTCCGTGCAGTTGAGCTGACTCAGAAGGGAAAAAAGGCAACAGCTCCGTAACGGGGCACACAATTGAAGTCAAGGTCTCAGAGGCATTTATCTGGAGTCGGGATTCTGGAAATGAGGGGCTGCAGCACTTTGACATCTGTACCACCAGCGTCTCTCAGGTCTCTTTCCGCACCCACACCATCCCGCCTCACCCCTTCCTATTCCCTTCTCGACCCGAAGAGTTCCTTCCAGGGGAATTTCTTGATGCGATTTCAACATTGACAATAGGTCTCAACTACCTATTAATAAGGTAAGGAAAATTTAAACCCAGGGACATCAGTTGTGTGAGTCACCCTGAGGGGGAACCTCCGTCCTAAGCCTCCATCATCAATTTAACCCCGTCAATTTGTACATTTCACAAAGGGAACAACAAAGGAAAAGTCTGCAGCCTCTGTGAGTGTCTTGCTTCTTTAATTTCATTCAGACGTCTCTCCTGCTGCCATGTCCTTTATGCTGGGCTTTGTGGCAGGAAGATGTGGTCCTTCCAACCAGAGTTCTGCTACCGGCAAACAAGCACCTCCCCTTTGCCCATGGCCATCCCCAGGACCCACTCCACACCTCACTTTGCAGGGCGCAGGACCTGCGCGTAAGAGCCTTTGATGAGTCAGATCTTCCTTGAAGGGGAAAAAAAAATCATCAAGGATCTAAGTATAAACAAACTCTCGGCATGGAGCGAAGGAGAGATTCCAAACTTTTCCATGAGAGAATGAATTCTCCTCCCCATCCCCCAAGTTCATGTTATGAATATTCCCTGCATTCTTCTCCATAAAAGAGCTCTACAGAGCGACCTCGCGTCCAAACTCCCATTTTCAGATGTTGTTTAGGGCCAGTTTAAGCCGTCCTGGCTTTGAGCACGAGTTTTGACGCCAGCTCTGTGTTTACTGTATGCAAATTTTAGTCAGAAACTGCGTTGCCACCAGGCATGTTCCCTCCCTCACCCTTGAACCATCCTCTTGCCTTATGCACTTTGCACACACACTTAAAAAAAAAAAAAAATCTTTATGTTACCAATTTGGCAGAAGGAAGTGTAAATGTTATGTCAGTGTTAAGACATGACTTAATCCTGATAGATGCGTTGTCAGGGAAGCGTGACGCTCATTGACAGATTTAAAGGACGCCCCTAAAAAAATAAATAAAAGACACCCCTGTCCCCGGCGGTGCACAAATAAGGCTCTGTCCTTCCAGGACAGGTGAGATCTCCTTGGCAAGAGGCGAGGATGGAATTTTCTTTCCTGTCTTCTGTGGGCAGCTGGAGTATGTTGTCAGTCTGGGTGGACCTGGGTTGGAGCCGGGTAATAAGTGTTTCTGGATTACCAGGTTAGCCAAACCCCCGGCCTTTTGGGTCCCTGCAGCTTTGAGTGAGGGATTAACCGGAATGAGCTGGGCTCTCCTGGATTGTGGAGGGCCTTTTGATGATGTCAGACATTCCAAGAGGAGGAGGTTTCAGAAGAAAGTAAGAAAAAAAGCTAAACATCTGTTCCCTGTAAAGAGAGAGATCAAGAGAACAAAACAAAACAAAAACCCCAAGCCACTCTTCCCTTCCCGGCACCTATGAGGCTGAGGAGGCAAACCCAGCTGGAAAGGAGTTGAGCAAGGGGTTTATAACCTTGGGCATCGGGGTTCCAAAATATTGATGGCCAAGCCCTACTTCCAGAGATTATAGGGCAGCTGGCGTCGGGCTGGGCCGTTGACGTTTTTGTGAAGATTCCCGGGGTGTTCCAACATGCAGCCAATGCTGGCGACCACGGGCCCAAGGAGCAAATACAACCGAGACCACAAGGACGCCTGTTCTTGAGACTCAGTGCCGCCGGAGTCCTACCTTCACGACAGCAAAATCAGCGCTTACTCCCCACACACCACCAGGGATTTCCAGGCCTTTAAAAAACTTCTACAAGTGTCCTACAGTCACTCCAGGGAGAATATGGGACTCTCCTCTGTGTCACGCCTCCTCTGTACCCCGTTATCTCCCCAGTAAGGGTTATGCCTGCCCCTGGATTGGCCGGGAACAGGTGGTGATGACCCAGGGAGAAAAGGCCACACGGGGACCTGTGTTAGACCTCTCCTAAACCCCATGTCAGGCCCAAAGCAAGCTCAGGGAATAAGCGAAGGTGGCCTTTGCAGAGGTGAGAGGAGGGCACGGTATGGAAGCTGAGAGATTCCCTCGCAGACTTTTGACGGGGTAGTCTGGGAAAGTTTGCATGAAGGCCAAATCTATGACTAAACTAGGAGCTCTTCATATCCCGGGACTATCGGCCCTGCCCCTTTTCTTGGGCAGTAAATAACTCTTGACCTTGAAAAACAAGCCCTGGTGACACATTCGTGATGGCTGTGGGAGAAGCAGAGTCTGCATGTCTCGGTGCAGAACTCAGCGCTTCTAAACCTTGTCTGACCCTTTTGACTTGGCTTTCCTCCTTGCAAAAAATGGCAGTGAGTACGGCCCTGAGAGCCAGCAAGGAAAGGGCCCCATGTCTCACGGTGAGTTCTGTAGTGCTCCATCAAGCCCCCAATACCAGGGAAACGCACCCTCCCAGCTGCTGGGGATATTGACGCTGACGACCCACACTGTGTCTCTCAGGGGCCACCACCTTACCCAGAAAGGAACCGCATTGCCCAAGGTTACTCCACTTTCAGGAAGTCGCTGATGCTGCGATACAAGTGCCCATCCCCTTTCCTCAACCCGGGACACATCAGCTTTAGAGCCTCTTAAAGTGTCGCGTGGGGCCTCAGTTGTACCTGCATTATGGGTCAGCTTCCTCAATGTGCCGTCCTCACTTCCTCTTGGGTGGATTTTCGGAGTGCACTCTCGGTAAACCTGCACGCAGCTCTCTATCCCAGGGCACCTGAGCTAAGTGACTTTCCCTTCGTGGCCCCCGGTCCCTCCGAGGTCAGCTTGAAGATGTGTGGCATGAACAGCACCCGGAAAGACGCTTTGTTAGGAACGCGTTTTGTCAGGTGTAGCTCTGGGCCGTTCATTTCCTCTTCTGGAGGCTCCGGCCTTCCTAACGAGGCCTGGGGAGGACAAACGGGGCCACCGGTGACAAAGCTGGTGACGCTAGCAATTTGCACCTGAAGTAACTTGAGAGATAGATTGCAAAGGAATTCCAGATACCAGAAGCATGTGGTATGCTCAGGAGAGCTGCTGGAAGTGGATGGGTGTGAGATTAGCAGAGATATTGAGGGAAAGTTGGAAAAGTGACGAAGAAGAGAAGGCAGAGGACCTTCTCTAGAGAGGAGAGATTTTTAATTTCCTGGATTACTTTTAATGGTTAAAAAAAAAAATCCACATCTGTTAATTTACTGTGAGAGCCTTTGTAATTTGAGAGCTGATGGCCTTCTCGGGGAGGGGAGGATGGCTACGGATTTGTGCAAAGAGTTAAGTCTCATGATGCGAACAAGCTACGGGAGGCCCCACCTGTGTGTACAATGTACTTAAGGGATTAGAGCAAACTTTGAAATTATGATAGGTTTTACCTGGAGTAAGCACCTTACTCTTTAAGCTTCTATTTCCTTGAAGGAGGGGGGGGGGAACCATCACTTTTCTCTGGTAATCAGGTGCATGGGACACTCTGCTTGTGGGATTTGATGAAGGCTTAAGTGCAGGCAGATGAAGGATGTGTTATGTATATATTTTATTTTAAACCTATTTTCAATACTTGGTGACTGCAGTTCAAAGGTGTTGCTTCCAAGGGGTCTACCTGCCCTGAATGGAGGTGACATTTCCAGGGAGAGGAATGTGCCAGAGAGCCCCGGGAGCCCCCTTGCAGTGGGGAGGGGCTGGTGGCAGATGAAAGGGTAATTTTAAAAGAAGTTTCGCTGTGCTCTTCATATTCCCTTCAGGGTCTTCCAGAAATGCGTGTAAGTACCTGAGGCTCTCTATTTAAACGAAAGGGCGGGGGCTGGAGCAGGTGATTTTTAAACCGAAGGCATCAATTTCTTCCCTTTCCACAGGATTTACCAGGGTGCGTGTGCGCACGCGCGCGCGTGTGTGAGCGTGTGCGCGTTTATGTATGTGTGTGCGTGTGGATGGGCAGTGCGTTTACAAAAAACGCCCGTCATCTGCCATTGGCTAAGCTACCGTCTTTGATTATTTGGTCTCCTTAGATTTGTCAGGCGGGCTGAGGGAGGGAGAACACGGTAACCCCAAGTGTGCAAGCTCAAATTGGTCAAACCTATTGACCTCAAATAGGTCAAGCTCAAACCACACGCAAATAGGTCTAATAAAGTCACAGTACTTTATTTTAAAAACACTCCTGTTGGAAAAAAAAATACATAGAAAAATAAAGTTTGGCTGGGGTCCTTTACTAAATGTCAAGTCACAGGCTTTCCCATCACAGACTGCAGCAGGGTTTGACACGCACGTGGAGAATCCAAACTAACGTACGAAACGGAAAACAGGCTGTCTGGGTGAAGTGGTCAGGAGCGCCCTCGAGTTCACCCACCAGGTACCCAGCGGGAGTTCTTCAAGTGCCAGTTCAGATGTGGGTGAGTGCCTCGCTCCAGTGGAGGAAAAGCAAGACGGATTCACAGACCAAATGACCTTAAACAAAGACTTTTTTTTTTTTTTTTTTTTTTTTTTTTTGCAACACAGCACGCCATCATGGTACAATGTTCAATATTTGTAGAACAGCAGGTTAAAAGAAGTAAATGGAGAGGGTGGGCGAGTATGGGTACTGAGCAGGGAGTGAGCACTAAATGCTTCTCTTAAAAGACATGTGAACGGAGCAAGCAATGTAGGCCAGTCCGCTGGCTGTGCCCCGAGTACTTGTCAGCAGCCGAGCATTTAACAGTATTTCAACGTGGAGCCCAAACGGTAGAAAATGGGGTGAAACGGGCCAACTTTCTATCAACTCTGGCAGTTTTGCCACCAACAGTAAATCGGCCCTTTTAATAGGAGGAAATTGAATGGTTTCTCGCTAAACAGAATTAAGTAGTGGGATCAAGAGATTTCCAGGCCTCAGGGTACCTCATTAGTAACTGGCTTCTTTTACTCTGATGTCTCCCCTCTGCCAGGTCACCTTAAACAATCGGGTGGGAACAGAAGGGTGGCCCAATTTCTGCTTTGCCTTCTTCTCATTCTTGCTGAAGTCACTAGTTGTCTCTTTTGGGGGACCCGTTCTTTATAGGCATTAAACGCAGTTCCCGAAGTATTTGGACAGTTTCATTGTCTGGTGATGGACGCCACTATAATGTTTTGAAAACTGTTTCCTTTCTCTTAGCCCCTTCTGGCAAAGTGCCCCCTCAGCTTGTGGCTGGGGACCCAGCTCCCTAAGGTGCCAGCTGCCTTTTCTCTGCACCCTGCCCGTGAACCCTGTATTTCCACCGGACGGCTCAACGATGCCCGGTTCTTCATTTTGTTCTCTTTGTGTCTGAAAGCCCAACACCTCTTACCTTCTCTGCCTTCTCCTCTGGGGATCCCAGAGGGCTGTCAGACTTTGAACTGTAACAACAGAGCCACCAGAAAGTTTATAAAGGTAGCAGTGACCTTTTAGAGCTGTCAAGTCTTTAAATAGGATTTGGGATTTAATGTTGTATTTTTTTTTTTAAATAATTGCTAGTTAAAAAAAAAATGCATGTCTTTTAGCCAAATCAGAATCTCCAGCCCCCTCCACTATTTTTTTTTTTTTTTTAACCCCAGGAGAGATAAAGCCTTGTCGGGGGGAGGGCAGGGGGGGATAAAGACCAGATCTCAGGCTAAATAAGGAAGGTGTATATGTTAGGTGCAGCCAGACTAAAAGTCTGGACTGAAAAGAAGCCCTTCAGCGGGTGATTGTTGTGGAGAAGGAGCAAAAAATAAAAGAAGGGAGGGAGGACAGGAGTTTACAGGAAAAGGATTATGTGATCTGCCATGATGTAGTCTGAATTACAGCCCGAAAACTCCAGGAAATTTCTCTTTCGAATTCTCAGGTCCGGGGCAAAAAAGGTCCAGGGGAGGCTTTTATTGAACCTTTATTAATAAAAATGTAATGCCGCCCAGCAGCAGTGCCGAGGGCCCTCCTCAGGCTGCTGTCTCAGACATGTGGAGACTCTTCTGGCCCGGGCCCACCCCTTGCAGCAGAGTTCTGTTTATACAGCTTGTCCTAAAACCACGGTGAGTGCTTCCTGTTCTACTTGGGCCACCCTGTGAATACTTAAGGTTGGCGTGTTACTTAAAAAGGAATAATAAGAAGCTTATATTTTCACCTCCTCCTACCCATCTCCCTATCCCATGCCGATCTGTGCTGAGCAGGACCGGTTTCTCTGTAAGAGCCTCTGGCTTCCACTCTCCCACAGGGACAGGGAGAAACCTTCGTTGTAAACCAAGGCCAACGAGAGGTTTTTGAACTTAGGTGGGGTTCAGGATTCAGGAGGTGACACCTTCATCCTGGCCATCCTGTTTCCCTTCAGGTTTGCATCCCTCCAGGCTGACGCTCAGTTACACAAGAGGATGGAGTTGAAACAACATCCTCGGAAGTGATGGGGACTGCTCATACGGAAATAGAAAGTGCTAGAGACAGCACTAGACTTTGTCCCTCCCCACTTCACGCAGGTCTTTAAGAGCAAAAATGGCCCATTTTAGGTGTTAGGGAGCCATCTGGATATTAGTCACTGTCCCAGGTCTTTCACTAGCCCCCCAGTGAAGAACCTAGGATGTCCATGCAAACCTCCAACAATTCCGGCCTGCATACCTCTTGCTCCTCTGTCCTCCCTGAGCCTGGTCCCTTTTGCCATCCAGAGAGACACGCTGGGGAAGGCAGTGTTTTTTGATCATTCGTGATTGTCATCTGAGCTGGCATTACCAGAAAGCCGGGTTCCAGCCTCCCAAGCAGTACAGGTAGGGGTAGTAAGGGTAGCTGTTACACATGGAGATGAGGGAGGCTTGAGATAAACCCTCCTCTTTGAGAGCCGGCAGGGAGGAGTGCTTCTCCAGGCCTCCCAGGTCCGAAGTGAGCTGCTTTCGCTTGGTCTTATAGCGTCTGTTCTGGAACCAGATTTTCACTTGGGTCTCCGTGAGCTTGAGGTTCTTGGCCAGGTGAGCCCTTTCAGGAGCTGACAGATACTTCTGGTGGCTGAACTTCCTCTCTAACTCAATGACCTGAGTGTGGGAGAAGGCGGCTCGAGAGCGCTTCGGTGGCTGCTTCGGGGTTTGGGGAAGGCTTGGCAAGGCGCCTGCACTGTTTTCATAGTCCAATAGATAAGCCTCAAAGTGTCCATCTGGAGAGGAGAAGGGAGAAGGAGGGATGGGAAGGAAAAGGTTACATGTTAGAGGGTAGAGAACGGAATTCAATACACCCTTATCTCCGTGGTAGTGAACAAACGGCCCAGTGTCATCTTGGATACATTTCGCTTTCTTCACATGACTAAGGAACTCTCCCTAGTAGGGAGTGACTGAATCCCTATATTATGTATTCGTTTTCTAATACTCATCAAGAACCCAAAGTTAGGAGAGGTTAGTGGTGGAACTTCCTGCCATATCGTCCAGCAGAATTAAACAGGGTCCCGGATCAGCGTATTGAGGTGGGAGAAGGGACCCAGGCAAGACACAGAAATAAAACACCTGGTAAAGCAGGACCCAAAGACATCAGTGTTAACTTCCAGGTGGCAGGAGAGGGTCTGCGCTATAGGAGAGGTGGCGGGGGCTAAGGACAAGTTCATTCTCTGACTTGAGTCCCCTTTTTTCTAAACGAGCCTGTAGGATGCCTCATCCGAAGTGACAGGAAAGGAAATAAGAGTAGTTTAGAGGTGTCCAACGGTGTTATACTTCCTGAAGGCCCGAGGGGCCTTCCAAACTCAGTTTTATTGCCCATGGAATTGGGAAGCAGAGGGGGTCTTCCCTGGCCAAACCCTAGTTTATTGATATTAATAAGTTGCGATCAGTTATTTGTTATATGGTAGTAATGGTAACTGCCAAGAGGCAGTGCGGGGCGGGCGCCGATCGAGGGTCGCGCGGTGGCTGGGAGCGGGTGGCGGGGTTTTCACCGGGGACTCTGGGGCTGGGGACGCGGTGCGCGCGCTCGCAGGGGAGCCCGGGGCGCCAGAGCCCGCGCGGCTGAGAGCGCCGTGCCCGGCGAGTCCAGCCCATGCAAAAACCCTGCGCCGCTCGGACGGCCGGGCTCCGGGTTAATTTCCGAGGCGCGCCCGCGGCGGGAGGCGGTGGGGTCCCTTGGCCTGTCGCCGCGGGGCCCCGCATCCCTGCAGCCGGGGCTGCGCCCGTCCCGCCTCGGACCCGCCCTCGCGCCCTCGCGGCCCCCAGGCCGGCCCGCCCCTCCTGCGGGACCGCACCCTGGCCCAGCCCGGCCGCCTCACCTGGCTCGCTCGCCGCCGGCTTGTCGGCCTCCTGCGCAGCGCGCGGCCGGGCGCCCCACTCGTCCTCCGGCGCCCCAGCGCCGCCTCTTCCTCCCTCGGGCTCCGGCTCCAGCTCTCGCCGCGCGTCCGGCTGGCACGGGGGCTGCGGGCTGCCCGTGTGGCCGCCGCGCCGCTCCGCGCCGTCCCGCAGGATGTCCTGGATGAAGAAGGAGGTGAGCGGCTTGGACTGGCCGGCCGCCCCCGCCTCCCTGGGCCGCGGCTCCGGAACCCTGAGCATCCCGGCGGCTCGGCTGCAGCCCCGGCGGCGTCAGCTGCGTCCGCGGCGTCCGCACCACTTTCACTTTCCGCCGCCCCGGCGCACTTATAGCCCCGGGGGAGCGCGCCGCGCCGCCTTCCCATTGGCCGCGGCCAGCCGGGCCCAGCCGCGGATTGGCCGCCGGCGCTCCAGGTGAGGGGGGTGGAGAGGGGAGTCCCTCGCGGGGTCTCGGTCACCGCTGCCCTGGAGGATTCCTCCCCCAGTTCCTTCTCCTCGCCCCTGGCCTGCATCCCTCTGCCCTGCGATCTTTCCGCTGGCTCCGAATGAGCACCAAAGAGGGTCTGCTCTGCTCCGACCCACATCGGAAGTTTAGACCTTCTGGGGAAGGATGATGCAGAAGAGACAGACCCGATTTCGCTCTCATAGATTGTTAAAGCGCCTTTGCTCACGAAGGGTGGTGAAATTACTACGAGCCAGTTTACAGACGCAACTTCTGGGGGCCCGTGACAAGGAGAGATCGGTGGCAAAACCGGATCTCCTAAGGCTTTCAAAGAGACAGGACAACTCAGTGCTGCACCCGACCCCAGGCTGGATTCTGTACTGGACCTTATTGGGGCCGTTGATGAAAGTGGAATAAGGACGATGGATTAAAGTATTGAATCAGTGTTAAATTTACTGAGATTCTCACATGTGGAATTTCAGAAACAAAACAGGTGAACATATGGGAGGTGAAAAAAAGAGGGAAATAAACCATGGGAGACTCTTAAAGACAGGACTAGCAGGGTTGCTGGAGGGAGGTGAGTGGGTGATGTGTATTAAGGAGGGCACTTGTGAGGAGCACTGGGTGTTGTATGTAAGTGATGAGTCATTGAAAAGTCTACTCCTGAAACCAATATTTCATTGTATGTTAACCAACTAAAACTTAAATTAAAAAAAAAAAGAAAAGAAAAACAATTACTGAAACGAATAGTAAGTACTGTGACTGTGTAAGAGAATATTCTTGGGAAATAAACATGAAAGTGCTTAGGGGGAGGCCCACGGTGGAAGAAACAGCCTGAAAGGATTCAGAAACAATGATATAGGTTGATGGATAGATGCCATCTGATAAAGTGAATGAGTTAAATATTAACAGTTGATGAATCTGGTATGCTGGTGTTCTTTTGAACTATTTTTATGTATGCAACTTTCCTGTACCTCCTGATCTAAGGCACCTAGCATTCCACTGGAAACTTCACAAGGGGGTCATGTGGAGTGTCTGGGGAGGAAAGAGAGGGAGTAGGCCATTGTGGATAAAGCAACCACCAAAGAGAACCACGCTGTCTGTATAAGGGGAAGGTCTTTGGCAAATACGGTCTTCTTCTCTCATTTTTTTTCATTTCCAAAAAAAAAAAAAAAAGTTCAAGCATTTTCTTTTGCAATATTACAGATTTACAGGAGTTTGCAAAATTAGTACTCCCGGGTCCACCCAATGACATATTATGTAACTGCAGCATGATATCAAAACCAGGAAGTTGACATCAGTGCATTACCGTTAACTACAGACGTTATTTTATTTTCATCATTTTAAAACCTGCGTTCGTTTTTGTGTGTGTCTAGCTCTATGCAATTTTATCACATGTATAGATTCCTGTAATGCTACCATCAAGATCTAAAATTGTTCCATCACCACACAAGAACTTCCTGTGCTATCTCTTCGTGTTTGTGTATCCAAGCCCCTTCTGTCCATCTCTGACCCTCAGCAACCACTAATCTGTTCTTCATCTCTATAGGTTAACCATTCAGAGAATGTTACACGAGTGGAACCAAACATCGTATCAATGTAACCTTTTGCAACTGGCTTTTATCATTAAGCGATGTCTCTGAGGCCCACTTGTCGCATATATTGTTGTTAATAGTTAATACTTTCTCATTGCTGGATAGTATTTCACTGTGTGGATCTCCCTGAGTTTGTTCGACCATCCACCCACTGAGGGACAGTCGATGTGTTTCCATTTTTTCGCTGGTATGAACGAAAGTGCTGTGAACAGTCATGCACAGCTTTTTGTGTCGAACATGAGTTTTCGTTTCTCTGCGATAAATACCCGGGGCGGCAACTGCTGGGTCACGTGGTAATTGCATGTCTAGTTTTGTAAGAAACTACTAACCTGTTTTCCCCAGTGGTTATACCACTTTCGATTTCCACCAGCAATATATGAGAGCTTCTACATATCCTCATCAGCATTTGGCATTATCGCTGTTCTTTATCTTAGCCATTTTAGGAGGTGTGAGGTGATATCTCACTACGGTTTTTAACGTTTAGCTTGCATTTCCCAAATGGCTAGTGATATTGAACATCTTTTCACGTGCTCCTTTGCCATCCATATCTCCTCTTTGGTGAAATATTTGTTCAGTTCTTTGGGATTTTAATAATTCTTTTTTTTTTTTAATTTTTTAACGTTTATTTATTTTTGAGACAGAGACAGAGCATGAATGGGGGAGGGTCAGAGAGAGAGGGAGACACAGAATCTGAAACAAGCTCCAGGCTCTGAGCTGTCAGCACAGAGCCCGACGTGGGGCCTGAACCCACGGACTGCGAGATCATGACCTGGGCCGAAGTCAGACGCTTAACGGACTGAGCCACCCAGGCGCCCCTTAATGATTCTTTATATATTCTCTATGTGGGCCTTTGTTGACTCTGTGGTTTGCGAAGATTTTCTCCCCATTTCCGGCTTGTCTTTTCATCGCTTAAACAGAATATTTCACAGCACAGGAGGTTTTTTTTATGTTGGTAGAGTCCAACTTACTAATTTATTAATTTTACATATTTTGCCGTTGGTGTCATACCTGAGAATTACCTGCTTACCCCTACTACTGAAGACGCTCTCCTATGTTACCTTCTCTAAGTTTCATATTTTATTTTAAGATCCACAATCCATTCTAAGTTTATTTTTGCCTATGGTGTGAAATGGAGGTGGAGGTGAAATTGTTAAAATCCAGAGCTGGGTGGCATTTCAAATCAGTGGAGGAAATGTGAATTATTGAATAACTAGTCCTGCCATTTGGAAAAAAATAACATTCTCTTCTTATAACAAACTAAACCCCAGATGGCTCAAAAATTTAAAACATAAACAGGCGTATATTAAACTAAAAAGGTTTCCCCACATTCATCATTGGAGACATGCAAATTGAAACCACATTGATATACCCTTTTTCCACCTATTGGATTGGTAGAAGTTAAGAAGGCGGATAACGTGCAGTGTTGTTGGGGGGTGCGGAGTATGGAGGAAGTTGTTTCCATGCCAAGTTGGAGGAAAAGTGGATCAGCTTGTTATATTTGGATGACAACTTGTCAAAATCTGTCGGAATTAAAACTGGTCATATCTTTTGACACAGCCATTCCATGTTTAGGCATTTACCCTAGAAATATACAAGTGTACATTGTACTACTTGGGAAAATCTCCTCGAGTTTGTCAGAGACTGATTCAAGTTTGCAAAATAATGTTATAAAATAAACCATTGTGTAAAGGAAAAAAAAAGAATGGTTACAAATTGTCTAAATGATATTTTACATTTGAGCATTTTTTGCATGTAGAATGCACCTATAAGGATGTGAATATCTCACTAGGGGGCATTTCCTTCTGCTAATGTACAATTTTAGAAATTAAAACGGTAGAATGGAAGCTGAGTTCACCACCTCCATCTCTGCCACCTCAGGTCTCAGATGTCCCTTTGGAATGGGGACACCGCTCACAGCACTCGCCCTCAAATCGCTTCACGGGGCCTTCCTTTCGTGCTTTGTACTTGGGATGTTTATGTGGAGGGGTCCTCTCCTTTATTAGACGGTGAGCTCCTTGCCTAGGGATGATATCATCCTCCTATCCGTACTGTCCCTAACACCTGGCTTAGATCAGACGCACAGAAGGTGCTCAATAAATGTTTGCTGGCTGGATGTCCAGCTTTAGGCACTGGGAGGCATCTCCCAGGCTGGCAGCATTATCCATAAGGGACGGCAAGGCCCCAAGGCAAATCAGTGTAAGGTCTGCCCTTCTCCCCTTGCCATGACCGTGACACAGGTGACAATGAGTAAGGGCAATCAGGAAGACACAGAAGAGTTGCATTAGGACTCTTTAGATGGAATAGAATTCAGAGACAAATAATACCCGCTCTCCGCATGTCCCCCTCCAAATCTCTGGAGCTTTTTTTTTTTTTTTAACGTTTATTTATTTTTGGTGGAATCTTTTGGGTTTTCCATATAGAGTATCATGTCATCTGCGAAGAGCGACAGTTTGACCTCCTCCTGGCCTATTTGGATGCTGTTTATTTCTTTGTGTTGTCTGACTGCAGAGGCTAAGACTTTCAATACTATGTTGAATAACAGTGGCGAGAGTGGACATCCCTGTCTTGTTCCTGACCATAGGGGGAAAGCTGTTAGTTTTTCCCCATTGAGGATGATATTAGTGTTGGGTCGCTCATGTGTGGCTTTTGTGATCTCGAGGTATGCTCCTTCTATCCTTACTTTCTTGAGGGTTTTATCAAGAAAGGGTGCTGTATTTTGTCAAATGCTTTCTCTGCATCTATTGAGAGGATCATACGGTTCTTGTCCTTTCTTTTATTGATGTGAGGAAGCATGTTAATTGTTTTGCGGATATTGAACCAGCCCTGCATCCCAGGTATAAATCCCACTTGGTCGTGGTGAATAATTTTTTTAATGTATTGTTGGAGCCGGTTGGCTAATATCTTATTGAGGATTTTTGCATCCATGTTCATCAACGTTTATTTATTTTTGAGACAGAGAGAGAGAGCACGAAAACAAGTGGGGGAAGGTCAGAGAGACAGGGAGAGAGAGAATCCCAAGTCGGCTCCGCACTGTCAGTGCAGAGCTCCATGCGGGGCTCACATTCATGAACTACAAGATCATGACCTAAGCCAAACCCAAGAGTCGGCCACTTAACCCACTGAGCCAGCCAGGTGCCCCCGGCACATACACATACACATGACAGAAGGGAGTTAAGGCTGCAGATAGCCGTAAAATTGCTAATCAGCTGACCTTGAGATGGGAAGGTTATTCCGGATCTTCCCGGTGGGCCCAATGTGGTCACAGAGTTCTTACAAATCAAAGGAGGCAAGAGAGTCTGAGCCAGAGAAGGAGATGTGACACCAAAGTAAGCTCACAGTGACGGGAAGGGAGAAAGACTCACTTTGCTGACTTTGAAGATGGAAGGGGAGCCTGAGCCATTGAATGGAGGAGGCCTCTAGAAGCTGGAAAAGGCAAGAAACAGATTCTCCTCTGGAGCCTCTAGAAGAAATGCAGCTCTTCCGGCAGCTTGATTTTAGCCCAGTTAGTCCCATTCTGGACTTCCACCTTCTAGAAATGAATGCAGAGGCGTTTACGGAAGGACGCAGAAATGAAGAGAGGATTCCCAGCTCTGTTTTGTTTTGTTTTTTATGTATTTTGAGAGAGGGCACAAGCGGGGGAAAGGTAGAGAGAGAGGGAGAAAGAGGGAATCCCAAGTTGTTAGCACAGAGCCCGACGTGGGGCTCGAATTCAAGAGCTGTGAGATCATGACCTGAGCTGAAACCAAGAGTCGGATGCTTAACCGACTTAGCCACCCAGGCACCCCACCATCTGTTTTGATATGAACTTTGAGACCTTTATTTAAAAAATTGAAATATACATTTAGACCCATAATTTCATCCCTTTATTAAAATTGCCCTTTTTGTGGGGCTCAGTTGGTTAAGCATCTGATTCTAGATTTTGGCTGAGGTCCTGATCTCATGGTTTGTGAGTTTGAGCCCCGAGTTAGGCTCTGTGCAGACACAACGAGCCTGCTTGGAATCCTCTCTCTCCCTTACTCTCTGCCCCTCCCCTGCATGCCTGTGCTCACTCTCTCTCTCTCTCAAAAATAAACATAAAAAAAAAGTCCTTCTTGTATATTTTCTTCAGCCATATTCTGTTGTAGGATAAGCGTGATTTTGTATCCTGTTTTTTCCTCCCAGCTTCATATTATAGTATAAGCATTCATATGTTGCTCCTTTAACAGATTTTAGAAGCCATCTAGATTTGGGGGGCCTGGGTGGCTCAGTCAGTTAAGCCTCTGACTTTGGCTCAGGTCATGATCTCGCAGTTTGTGAGTTCGAGCCCTGCATCGGGCTCTGTGCTGACAGCTCGGAGCCTGGAACCTGCTTCGGATTCTGTGTCTCCCTCTCTGTCTGCCCCTGCCCCGCCCACGCTCTGTCTCTGTCTCTCCCTTTCTGTCTCAAAAATTAACATTAGAAGCCGTCTAGATCCAAAGATGCTGAGAGTTTGGAATCACCTAATATAATTTTTTGGTTTTCTAGGGAGGAACCTGAGGTTTACAGAGACCATGGAACCATAACTGGAAGTCCAGGCTCATGAACTCCTGGCAGCAACATTTCCATTGTATCACCTTCCACGCCTCTGCAGACCCCTTCCTGCCTCCAGGGCCACCTTCCGGAATGGAAAGTGGGAGCAGAGTTTATAGAATTGTCCTGTACAGGGGCGCCAGGTGGCTCAGTTAGTTAAGCAGCTGACTCTTGACTTTGTCTCAGGATATGATCTTAAGGTTCGTGAGTCTGAGCCCCACACTGGGCTCTGCGCTGACAGCGTGGATTCTGCTTGGGATTCCCTTTCTCCCTCTCTCTCTGTCCCTTCTCCGTGCTCTCTCTCTCCAAGTTGATAAATAAAGTTAAGGAAAAAAAGAGCTGTCCTGTATAAAATGTGTTTTAAAACGTCCCCGGGATTTGTTTTAGGCGAGTATGTATGGTAGCACGTGCAGACACAGAAATGCCTGTCATGGGGCGCCTGGGTGGCTCAGTTGGTTAACCATCTGACTCTTGATTTCGGCTCAGGTCGTGATCTCATAGTTCGTGAGTTCGAGCCCCACGTCGGGCTCTGCGTGGACAGTGCAGAGCTTGCTTGCGATTCTTTCTCTCCCCCATCTCTGCTCCTCCCCTGCTCCCACCCTTTCTCTCAAAATAAATTAAATAAACATTAAAAGTCAAAATAAATAAATAAATAAATGACTGTCGTGAAGGGAGGGTTTATACTCACAGGTCCCTAATAACAGGAGGCGTGACACAGTGTAGGGCCACCTGGGAAATCACTGGGGTCGGGAGGCAGCAAGGGCAAGGGGACAGCATGGACTCAAACCTTTATTGTGGTTTTTGGGGGATGGAATGGGAAAGGCTTAGGGTTGGATGGTTTCAGTAATTTCAGCAGGCTCTGGGCTCTAGGGATGGTCTCTACTTGTGTGGTACCTGGCCCTGGGGGGATTTGGGGCAGGAAGGATATTGGCTTGGTGGGCGACAGCTGGAGAACAGAGGGGGTTGGGGATATGGGCTCAGGATTGGTTGGTTTGCAATTCACGCTGGCAGGCAAGTTGTTTGCTACTCCTGGGAATTTGCTAACCCGGAGAGTGGCTGGCCCTCCCCAGGTCGTCAAGGCCCCAAGGTGTCCGACTATCATAAAATACAAACAATAACAAACACGGTTGATACAAAATGCTTTGCTGGCACGCACCGTTTTCACAGCGCCCATTTTTCTTTTAAAATCTGTTGCAAGGCCTCTGGGAGTAGCCACACCCAGCAGATGCTCTGTCTCCCTACATCATGATGTGTGTCTTCCATGAAGACACTTGATGTTGGCTTTGCCAACTCTGGAAGACAAGAAGATCAAGAAAGGAACAAGATGCGTCGACCGTAACCACCACCGCAACGCAAAGGACTATGCACCTTGCATCAGCCAACAAGGTTGATCAGACTTCGCAGAAGGTAGCAGTCCCAGTTAATGTCCAGATGGAGGTGGGGAGGGTTGAGGAACAATCCCAGGGTCTAGCCTGGTTGGTGGCACAGCTTCAGGGGTAAATGTCTGGGTGCAGTGTTCGCTCCCGTAAGGCCACCTGCTCCTGACAGAAAGGAGATGGTTGGAGGTTGACCTTTCTCTTATTCCCTTTCCCTTTTATAGCCACCAGTCCCGGGCCCCTTGCCCCACGTCTAACGGATCTAGATGTGCCTCAGTGAGAGAAGACTGTCTGAATTTCTCATGGTAAAGACTCTTACCATCCTCAGTATAAAATAGGCCTCCTTGGTATTGTGCCGACAGTGCTTTTTTTTTTTTTTTTTAATGTTTGTTTATTTATTTAGAGAGAGAGAGAGAGAGGCACAGCCACTCTGGAAAACAGTGTGGAGGTTCCTCAAAAAATTAAAAATAGACCTACCTTATGACCCAGCAGTAGCACTGCTAGGAATTGACCCAAGGGATAGAGGAGTGCTGATGCCTAGGGGCACTTGTACCCCAATGTTTATAGCAGCACTCTCAACAATAGCCAAAGTATGGAAAGAGCCTAAATGTCCATCAAGTGATGACTGGATAAAGAAGATGTGGTGTATATATACAATGGAACACTACTTGGCAATGAGCAAGAATGAAATCCTGCCATTTGCAGCAACGTGGATGGAACTGGAAGGTATTATGCTAAGCGGAATAAGTCAGAGAAGGACAGATATCATGTTTTCCCTCATATGTGGATCCTGAGAAACTTAGCAGAAGACCAAGGGGGAGGGGAAGGGGGAAAAAGTTACAAACAGAGAGGGAGGGAGGCAAACCGTGAAAGACTGTTAAATACAGAGAACAAACTGAGGGTTGATGGGGGATGGGGGAGAGGGGAAAGTGGGTGATGGGCATTGAGGAGGGCCCCTGTTGGGATGAGCACTGGGTGTTGTATGCAAGCCAATTTGACAATAAATTATATTTCCGAGAGAGAGCGAGAGAGTGAGCGAGAGAGAGAATCCCAAGCAGGCTCCGTGCTGTCAGTGAAGAGCCCAACGTGGGGATCTGAAATCAAGAGTCAGGTGCTTAACTGAGCCATCCAGGCACCCAGTGCCAGCTATTGTTAAACCTGCTTTCCTGGGTGTGGGGGTGGACGTGTGGGAAAACACTCTCCTCTATGTTCTTGGAAGATCAGTGATGTTGGAACTCGGGCTTTCCCCTTCCTTTTCCTTCCAGGCTGGATGGGAACATTAAAACGCTGGGTCCGTATCCTACTGGACGGGCTCCTGTTTGTCGCCCCCTCCTCATGCCCCCCCTGCAGGAGAACTAAAGACTTTTTTGCCCACGGGCCGAAAAGAATCGTTTAGAAGCAGCTTCCAATGTGTCTTAGAACCCCAGAAGAGCTGGGGTGGGAGGGGGGGGGGAGGGCTGCCATTTTGGAAGAAGTCAGCGGCTTATGGAGTAGGCTCTAGCTGTGGGACCTTGGGCAAGTCACCTAACTTTTCTGAGCATGCCTGAGTTTCCTCATGCAAAACGGGTGCAAAAAAACAGCATCCCCTTAAGCATCCTTGGGAGGAACATACTGAAAAGCCGTAGAGCCCCGCGTGCAGCCTGCCCAGGGCTGGCTCGTTTACTTCTACTAGTCATGTTCAGCTCTCGCCCCACCTCTGCAGTGTATCAGATTCGCTTTTTGTTCCACGCACACTGCAACGAGGCTGAGCAAATAGGAATTGTGGACCTAGGAGTCCCTCCTAAAACTGGGGAAGAGAGGGACAGGAGAGCGTGTTGAATAGATGACCATGCTTCGGGTCCCGTCCTGCGGTTCTTTCCCACCACGCCGTCTACATCATAAAAACTCCATCTCCCAACTCTTCATCCTCGCCTTCCGACCGCTTCCACGTGGGCCTCAACGTCCTTGCCTCCTCTTGTCCCCCTTCCTCCCCGACATTCTCTTCTGCTTCCACTGACTGTTTCCAGCATGGTTTCCACCCGGGTCCCGCCCAGTCCCGTCTTCAAGCCTCTAGGCATGCTCCGGGTACATTTTCGTCTCTCGTTTACCTTCACCGGTTCAATTCCCACCCGAAAGGTTTTGTAGACCTCCCCAGTCTTCATCCGTGGTTCTGCTGCCTGTTTGGGCATTTAACCCCCTACTGCCTTGGAGAATTTAATCACTGCATGTTTACCAGTTCTGCCATTAGCCTCATTGAAGGTCAGGGCCATGTCTCGGCTCCTCCTTTCCCTGCACTGTGCCAGGAAAGCAGGGAGAAAACTGACATATGTTGAATGCGCACTCTGGACTGACTCACTAGAGACATTTAATCTGCACTATACAGCCCACTGAGGGTCACTTTTTACAGATAAGGAGACTGAAGCTCTGAGATTGAGGGTGGCGTGCCCAGGTTCTCAGAGCTAATCCCGATTGTTCCGAGTCTAAAGCCGGTGCCTTCCCGGCCACGCCAGGCATTAGGCACACAGCAGGCGCTCAGTAGCCTCGTGTCCTCAGGTCGCAGCACCTCCCATGGGAGCATTATAGGCAGAGGGGCAAGGGAATGAATTAAGCCACCCTCCACAAGGTTAGCCTGGACGTAGGCACCTGCCCCCAGAGTGGCTCAAAGGCACTGCCAGCCCACTGATGGCACTCGGCACCCCACGTGTTTCTGTGTAGTGTTTGGGTTCATATGATGTGTGTGTGTTCGCGTGAAAATGCTATGTGAGTTTGGCGACACTTGAAGTTACCCTCCGTGGCACAGTGGCATGAATGGGTCAGACTTTAATTTTCCAAGTGGTGGTTGTCAGAGTGCGGAGCTGCAGGATGTGAGAGACGTGGCCGGAGAGAATAGGTAAGGGGACCAGCCCAGGGCCCAGGAAAACCAGGCTCGGGGAAGGGTGGCAGGAGGGGATAAGGTGCTCTGACCTCAGACTGTGAGGTGCACACAGACTGCCCAGGGGTCCTGCTAAAATCCAAGCTCTGCACCAGCGGGTCTGGGTGCACCCTGAGAGTGGATGTCTCCCCAGCTCCCAAGTGATGCCATTGCTGGTCCAAACCCCATCCTCGGGGCGCCCGGGTGGCTCTGTCGGTTACGCGTCCGGCTCTTGGTTTCAGCTCAGGTCATGTTCTCATGGTTCGTGAGTTCCAGCCCTGCATCCAGCTCTGTGCTGACAGTGGGGGAGCCTGCTTGGGCTTCTCTCTCCCTCCCTCTCTCTCTCTCTGTCCCTCCCCCACTCACACTGTCGCTGTCTTTCTCAAAATAAATAATAAACTTAGAAAAAAAAGAACTTCCAAAAATAAAATAAAATAAAATAAAATAATAAATAAAATAGACCCCGTCTTCATCCCTTGAGTAGCGAAGGGCTGAGGGCTCTGAGCCGCTCTAGGTGGGAAGGTAGAAGATACTATGAGGGGGCGTGAGAGCCACTGTGGACCTAGGTGATCTGCTCTATTTTTCCTTTGAAAGACTCCAGACCTCCTGTGTGTCTGTGCCATTTATCCCACTCCGAAACCCACTCAGGTTTCAAATCCTGTCCCTGCAAAAGACATCTCTCTCTCTCTCTCTCTCTCTCTCTCTCTCTCGATCCTAATACTTTTTTAAAAAAGTCTGTTCCTCCAACTTGTGGCTGTTAATGCCAGGTCCCCCGCAGGCCTCTCTGCATGGTGGCCACGTGGGTTGGGATTTGGGGAAACCTGGCTAGCAGCTAACAACTCAACCTCATCACTGATGCCCCCTTGCCAGTGCTGATCGCCCAAGAAGAGCCGCCGGGGAAGATTTATTGGGCAATGGGAACCCAGGAGTATTTTGCTAACGGTGACCTCGGTCACCTCCCCTGTCCCTGCATGGCTGCCGGCTTCTGGAGAGCCCGAGGCTGTGGGGCTGCGTCTGCAGAAGTTTCCCCGTGCACTAAGTGGGTGGCCATGGTCCCTCTGTGCCTGGTCTGCTCAACAGCTTAACGGAGGCCCTCGTGGGGAGACCCACCGGGGCTGTTTGTCTAGGGAAGGAGGCTCTGACCTTCCCACACTCCTTGCTGCTGGAAGCAATTTGAGACCTCCTCTCGCCCACTCCCCCAGCTCCGGATGCCCCCCATAAAACCGAGCAGGCTGTCATGGATGGTGCCCTGAAAGGATGGTATCCAGGGAGGATGAACGTCGGAGAAGGGAGCGGAGCCAACTTCTGGGGATGGGATAGGTGCATGGCCCTGTGGGATGAGGGGTGGGGGTAAGGCTATGCTTGGCTCTCCGGGGGGTTCTCCCAACCCCTATGACTAGATAGGACCTGGGGACCCAGAGAGGCTGTCCCACAAAGAAAACTGCTTTCTTCCAGACCCGCTGACTAGAACTTCTCTGGCAGACGTTTTCTTGCGAATTATTTGGGACAATAAAGCCACAGATCACTGAAGAGGGATTGAGTCACTGAGTCAAGCGTTCATATTTGGCCTGAGGCAAGGCCATCCTGGTGTTTTCACAGTCCATAGGGGAAATGGCCACCCTGGTTTGGCGGGGAAGGAAGGGTAGATCTTTCCAGACCACCTCATGGTACCCCATGGGCATCAGCAAAGCCATCCATCCCACTTATGTATTTATCCAGGTTTCTACCCCCTCTGGAGGGACTTGGGGAGAAGAGAGGAAATAGAGCATCATCTGGAAGGCAGGGAGATAGGTAGGCCAGAGACAGAGAAATGTCCAGAACCAGGAGATACTGTGGTATTCCATTTTAAAAATTCACAGAATTAAATGTTGAGAGACCTTAACCAGCATTTAATTAATTAATTAATTTATTTATTTTTGAAGGAGAGAGAGAGAGAGAGAGAGAGAAAGAGAGACAGAGTGAGAGCAGGGGAGGGGCAAAGGGAGGGAGACACAGAATCCGGGCTCTGAGCTGTCAGCACAGAGCCCAATGCGGGGCTTGAAGCCACGAATCCTGAGATCATGACCTGAGCCGAAGTCGGACGCTTAACTGACTGAGCCACCCAGGCGCCCAACTAACCAGCATTTTAGAAGTGAAGGAATGGAGGTGCTGAGAATCGAAATGGCTCGTCTCAAATTCTACATTAGCGACCACGTCAGAACTTGTCTCTCAATGCGTAGGTCAGTTTTTGTTTCAGTCTCCTAACACATGTGAGGCTTTTCATTATAAAATGTTTAAAGCAATCAACACATGCAGAGAGAATTGCTATGATTTAATTCATTTCATACATTTTATAAAAAGAAATAACCGACGCCACTGTTTTGA
>NW_024412412.1:34249321-34290373 GCF_014898765.1 Herpailurus yagouaroundi | reverse complement strand
CTCTGGGCAGGACCGGCCCCAGCTAGAGGAGACATGGTGGGGCCAGGGGGTGGAGTGGGGTGACAGGAGCCCAGCCTAACCAGGTGTTCTGAGAGGAGCGGCTGGGTTTGCGGGACTGGCCTCTCCTTGCAGATTCCGGTTCAAGTCCCCTGAGAAACTAGGCTTGGTGGGCACAGTGGGTCTGGCGTATTCCTGATGGTTATCTCCTCACACAGGATGGAAGCCATTTGGTACTGAGTTCTGAGCAGGAGAACAAGTGCAGAAAGAAAACAAGAGAGGAAGGAGGCCAGGGGAGATGCCTGCTCTTAGCAGATAGGGGAACCCACTCCCTCCAGCGAGGGCCCAGGGCCAAGGGGGGAGGGGAGGTTGGCCCATTTAATGTCCAGGCATTTTAGGGTGACCTTGCATTGCATAGGGACTGAATGAAATAGAACTTTCTAAACTAGTGAGATTCAGCCATACAGAAATCCTTGGTTTAGCACCAAACAATGGTAGCTAACAGTTAACTGACACTTAAAGAGTGCTCTTTGAAGTACTTTTCTTATATTAACCCACTTAGTCCTCCCAAGAACCCTAGGAATAGATCCTATTATAAATAACCCCCACTTTACAGAAGAAGAAACCAGAGGCACAGAGAAGTTGACTAACTTGGCTGCAGGCACTCAGCTGAAAAGCGGCAAAGCCAAGATTCGTACCAAGCGAGACCGGGATCTCGCGTGTTTAACCAACAGGTGGTATTATCTTTTCCGGCAGCTCTCCCAGCCAGGGTCCCCACAGAGGAGACAATGCGACTTCCTCAAGGCACCCGTAGAAATTGTCCTTGGAGTCAGCGTGTGACATAAATTGAGGAGGGGAGTGTGTGTTGGAGGGGGGTTCTAGGACATGCTGCCTGCCTTCTAGCAGCTTCTAATCTAACTGGGAAGCGGGGAGCACGTGGTAAATCAGCCTTTGTCTCACTCCCGTCTCTGAGCGTACCCGCGAAACTCAGGAAATGACAGATCACATAACATAAGAATGCGTTTCTATATGATTTTAAAAACTCAGCGAAATGGTTCACACCAACTAAGGGAGTGGTTACCTCTGGGGAGGGAGCGAGAGGGAAGTATTAGGTGGGGCTTTAGTGGTAGCTGAAGTTTTATGTGTTCAGGGAAATTTCTCAAGCAGAAAATAGTCACGGTAAATAAACACGTCTTAAACCTTGTTAGTCCCTGGAGATAACCAAGCGGAAGGCCTGGTCCTGGCCCATGAGGAGTTTATATGCTAGTTGAGGAGACAAACATCTATCGGAAAAGACAAACTTGCAAGGGATAGTACGTACTAAGTGTCAAATCAATAGTGGACAGCAGGTGCGGTAGGAATTTCATATCTTTAAAATTAGAAGGTTGGGCTGGGAGCTGTTTATTATGCTATAATTACTGTATTATTATAATATGTATGTTAGTACATAAGCAGCTGGACCCTTTTCAGATGACATTTTACATGGACCCCAAATACGTGACAGATAAAGATGAACCTTTGGCTGCTCACCAGAGGCAGGGATCTGGAGACCTCTCCCCAGCCCATGCCCAGCATCTGTTTGTCCCAGTGCTGTCCCAAGAACCTCTGTAGCGTTTCAGAACCCGGATTCAAAACCACTAGACAAGAGGTCTCTTCAACTCACTTTCAAGCACTGGCAGCTTCAGGATGGAAGGCTTCATGGAGGAGGTGGGCCTTCAAAGGGACCTGGACACCTTGAGCGGTTTGGAGTAAGTGGAGAGGAGGGGGAGAAATCTGCTTGGTAAGAGAAGCAGCCTTGACTACCACACGGAAGGGTCTACACACAATTGGTGACTCGGCAGCTAAGGAGGGTACTGGAATAGAGAGAAGTCATACCATCAAATTTGTGTTTCAGAAAGGCAGTGCTATCAACAAAACTCAAAGGCAACCTACAGAATGGGAGAAGATATTTGCAAATGACATATCTGGTAAAGGGTTATTATCCAAAATATATAAAGAACTTACAGAACTCGAAACCTAAAAAACTGATCATCCAACTAAAAAGGGGCAGAAGACATGAACAGACATTTCTCCAAAGAAGACATCCAGATGGCCAACACACACATGGAAAGATGCTCAGCCTCACTGATCCTCAGGGAAATGCAAATCAAAACCACAATAAGATACCACCTCATGCCTGTCCGAATGGCTCAAATCAACAACACGAGAAACAACATGTTGGCAAGGAAGTGGAGAAAGGGGAACCCTCCCGCACTGTTGCTGGGAATGCACACTGGTGCAGTCACTCTGGAAAACAGTATAGAGGTTCTTCAAAAAGTTAAAAAATAGAACTACCCTAGACTCGGCAATTGCACTACTAGGTATTTACCCAAAGAATACAAAAATACTAATTCAAAGGGACACACGCGCCCCAATGTTTATTGCAGCATATCTATGCCAAATTATGGAAACAGCCCTAGTGTCCATTGATTGAGGAACGGATAAAGAAGCAGTAATATATACATACAATGGAATATTATTCAGCCATAAAAAATGACTGAAATCTTGTCATTTGTAACAACATGGATGGAGCTAGAGGGTGTAATGCTAAGCAAAAAAAAAAAAAAAGTCAGAGAAAGACAAACATCATATGATTTCACTCATATGTGGAATTTGAGAAACAAAACAGATGAGGAGAGGGAAAAAAGAGACAAGAAAGAGACCCTTTTTAAAAAAAAAATGTTTATTTATATTTGAGAGAGGGAGAGAGAGTGCAAGCAGGGGAGGGGCAGAGAGAGAGAGAGGGAAACCGAGAATCCTAAGCAGGCTCCTCGCTGTCAGTACCAAGCCTGATGTAGGGCTCAAACCCACAAACCATGAGATCGTGGCCTGAGCCGAGGTCAGATGTTCAACTGACTGAGCCACCCAGGCGCCCCAAGAAAACACATTTAAGCATGCATCTGTTGCGATGAGCACTGGGTGTTGTATGGGTGTTCTGAATCATTCTTTGTACACCTGAAACTAATGTTACACTGTATGTTAACTAACGGGAATTTAAATAAAAACTTACCAAAAAAAAAGTGCGGTTGGAAACAATGACAGAGTGCAAGAAGGTAATCAGGAGGCCTACTTATCAGGAGGTATCACAAAGTAACAGCAGATACAGCAGATACGGGTGGGCTTTAGGCTCCAAGAGGCCGAGTTTAAATCCCAGTTTTCCGCTTTTGAGGTGCACATTCTTGGCCTCTCCTGGCCTAAGTTACTGCCTCTGGTAAATGGGAGTGGTAATAGTTGGACGTCATGCAGAAATGTCCCACGGATCACATGGGGTCACGTTCGTGAAGCACTCAGGTCAGGTCCCAGACCAAGGAGAGCTGTAGCCAACATGGTCCCTGACGCTCCAGGGGGTCATGTCACATCCCCCATCAGGATGGAGAAAGCAGAGAGCAGGCCAGGCCTCCCAGCGACTCGCCCCAGAAAAACGCTGTCAACAGTTCCCTTACCTGGCCTCGAGGCTGAGAGTGTTAAGGAGCAAGAAGGAATCGGTGTGAAGTCGCTTTCCACCTGGGTAGCATCATTGCATGAGTCACAGATGTACTGCTTCTGGATACACAGTTGTCCTGAAGGCTGGGGTCCTTTGGGGCTCAGAGGTGAGGGAAGCTGCTGAGGGGAAGCGAAGCAGGAGGCAAGGAACAGCTTTGTGTAGGCGGCGTGGAAGCGAAGCAAGTCCTGCTGTGTATCCGCCACTTGTACCCAGGGGGGTGGCCAGGTCAGAACAGAGGCTACAGCAGCCAGCAGAGGAGCACTGGAGACCTGGAGGCCGGGGTGGTTGGTACCAGGGAGTGTCCCGCTGTCCCAGGGACCGTGGGTGTGTGCACTCGTCCAGGCTGATCCTTACTCCTGGTGTTTATGCATGTGAGCCCCTGACTTTTGTCCTTCCTGGGTGGAACCCTGTGCTTCTCCTCTTACAGCCCTTCTGTGTCACTGCTCAGTTCCCACTGCCTGCAGCCTAGGGGCGAGCCGGGAGGTGCATCACAGCCTGCCCCCTAACCCCCCCCGCCCCGGGAGCCTCGGCCCGGCTCCGCGGGTAAGGCTACTTGTAGGTCAGGAAGACATTTCTCTGTCAGGTAGGAGAGCAGAGAGGTGCAAGAGTTGCATCGCCCCATTTCTTTTCCCCTAAGGATAAGAGCTGCTGCTTTTATTTTTTTTATTTTTATTTTTTTTAATGTTTATTTATTTTTGAGACAGAGAGAGACAGAGCATGAACGGGGGAGGGCCAGAGAGAGGGAGACACAGAACCTGAAACAGGCTCCAGGCTCTGAGCTGTCAGCCCAGAGCCCGACGCGGGGCTTGAACTCACGGACGGTGAGATCATGACCTGAGCCGAAGTCGGCCGCTCAACCGACTGAGCCACCCAGGCGCCCCGAGCTGCTGCTTTTAAAGGGCCGTGATTGTCAGGATTCCTTGAGAGGGTGGCAGGTTACGAGATTCGTGGTCTGCAAGGACGCTGATAAGAGATGAACTCGACTTCTCCGGGAGAGGTCAAGCAACACCAAGGTGACATTAGTGGGGGGCCTTCGGCCGTGGGGGTGTCTCCACTGCCCCTGTTTTGCATTTGCTGCCTCAGAGATGATAATGTGGCCCCTCACAGACAGAATGAAATGATGCACCCCGTCTCGGGGTGACGGGTCTGGCTGGGTCACTTTCTTTAGATTTATGGAGTGTTAGACCCATGGAGGCACCCGCCTTACCCCACAGGCTGAGGCCTAGAAAGAGAGGATGCAAACACATCACACTGCCAGTCTACCCCCTCCCCTGTAAATCCGACTCTTACGAGGAGCTGAGAGTCCCTCATATTCCTGATACGACCTAAGAGTTCTTGGTATTGACCTTTATCAATTGAGGATTATCGGCACGTGAACTGCCCTGGGGCAGATAACTCAAGAAGAAGATATCCGGCAGGTGAGCTGGACTTTTCTAAAGCGCCCCCATCCTTGGGGTCTTGCCTGGTGCACCCTACCCCCCTGTGATGCAGAGGAGCTTAGCTCTTCAACTAGCACTTGGCAGGAGAATGCCGATTCCTCCTCGGTTTTGGAACCGTGAGGACGTGATTCAGAGGAGCCAGTAGCTGGGTGGCGGGCCACGGTTTCAGCCGGCCCACGACAACAAAGCTGACCATGCAGAGCGAAGCAGAGACGAGAGGTGGATGGGGAGAGGCGGGATGAGTTCAAGTCCCTGCTGTTAGCCAGCTTCACCTTAAGCCTTCCTGCCATTTGGCTACGTGGGCCAGTCGGCAAGTTGCCTTGACTTCTGTTTTGTTTTATTTTTCTCATGCTGGTGTGAGTTGGGTTCCTATCCCTTACAACCCAGAGAGTCACAGATAACCGCTGGTTTAACCAGCCCCGTTTCACACAAGGTAAAGTTGATTCCCAGAGAGATGAACCACCTCGCCTTCCATCGCTGAGGTGGTCAGTGGCAGAGCTAAGCCAGGATCCAGTAGATTCAATTATGTGGATTCTCAAAGCAGTTCTCCCCTCAGGTGGAGTTAAGAACCCCTGCTCTGGGCCAGAGCAGTGCGTTTTGAAGGAGCCGATCAGATCACTTTCCCTTCTGGGTGTTTGAGTAAGAGCCTGGGGAGGAGAACCAGAGGCCCGAGTGGCTCATTTACCAGCAATAGTTGTATTCCAGAGCCCGACAGTTCTATTTTAGATACTCAAGTTCAAACCAAGACAGAGGATTTGTACACAGGAGCAGTGGGGTTATATTCGGACCCCTAACCTACAAGCTATGCGACCTTGGGTAAGTCCCTCACTTTCCCTAGTTTCTGTAGCTGTATGGGAATCGTACTCTCACACATGGTGATTAAATGAGGGACAGTATGTATAGAGGACATTTGTGCATGGAAAACACACATCTCACAACCACCGGCATCACCAGCATTGGTGTTCGTCACACACACTGAAGCCATGGCCAACAGCTGGTGTCTCTGGAGCCCTCAGTCTATTGATTCACTCCGTCTATTCCCAACTGTCAGTATCCAAACAGGAAGGCAAAGGGCTTGACCTGAAAAAGAAATCTGAAACATTGCTTACAGCCAAAAGCAAAGGCGTTGCGTGGAGTCCCAAGGAATTTGGGCAATTCCCTTTTCCCCCCCATGATGGGAAACTGGAGGCAATGGTGCCCCCTGGTGGGAAGCGTCAGTACTGCACACCGTGGCTGTGGATTTCTCCATCGGTGCCATTATCTCCAGATGTTCTTGGGTTGTATGTAATGCTTTTAAGTAACGTGTTTACAGGACTTATTCTGAAGGCCAATGTCCCTCAGTGGAGAACAGGATGCCATGGGAATCTCTGTGATCTCTTACGTCTCTAATATCTGAAGGTGCTCGTTAGGCCAGACCTTTTCCCTCTGGTGATGCTCTCTGAGGTTGGGGTGGAAATAGCAGGTTCAGGACGACACCAAGATCAGTCAGAGAGCATGTGATGAGTCCTCAATCATCAGCAACTACACCTGTCTGTTTAGGTAGTTAGAGCACAGCGAGGTGCAGCGGCTGAGAAAGCAGGTGAAATGGCAACAGTATAATGGAAAGTAAATGACCTTTGGAGGCTCAGGTTCTACCTCTATCATTGGTGGTGACTTGGGATAAGTTTCTTAGTCACTTTGAGGCTCAGTTTCCTAATTTGGGAGCTTCCTGGACTCTTTGGGCGCTAGAATTTAGGGAGGGATTATGGTGATTAATTAATATAATGCATGTCAAGCATTTAGTGTGGGCACTTAGCGTGGGCTTAGTAAGCATTTATTATTTTTCTCTGCCCACTGACTCTGCCCCTCTTCAATTTTCCTTCCACTTCTCCAGTGAGTGGTTCCAGGCAACGACACCAGTGCACAAATATTCATGGGGCACACCTTACCGGCCTGCATTGGCATGTTCTGGACACGAAAGTAAAAGAAACGAGGAAACAAGTTGAGTACGAGGAAAATTGACGAGAGGTGTTGAGGAGATGGAAGGACCCGAATTTTGAAACAGTCCTCGTGAAAAATGTAAATTAACACAACTACTTTGGATAAAGAGTAGACCCTACTAAACCCGACCACATTCACACTTCAGGACCCAGAATTTCCACTTCTAGAACATAGCCAACAGAGGTGTATATTCACCAAAAGACATGCGCAAGAATGTTCACGGCAGCACTACTTACGGTACAGTTGAATCTTGAGCAACAGGGGCTTGAACTACGTGGGTCCACGAGATACACAGATTCTTCCCGGCACAGTACTGTTAATGTGTCAGTATAGTTAACATACATATAGATGTACGGTATAGTGATTCAACAATTCTACACCTTACGGTAAGCGTACTCTTAATCCCCATCATCTATTTCACCCATCCCCTCACCTTGCCTTATGATTTTTTTAAAAAACATTTTTAAAGTTGATTTATTTTTGAGAGAAAGAGAGAGACAGAGCACAAGCAGGGGAGGGGCAGAGACAGAGGGAGACACAGAATCTGAAGCAGGCTCCAGGCTCCGAGCGGTCAGCACAGAGCCCGATGTGGGGCTCGAACTCATGAACTGTGACATCATGACCTGAGCCAAAGTCCTATGCTTAGCCACCCAGGCGCCCCAATGTTTATTTATTGTTTAAGAGAGAGACAGAAAATGAGCAGGGGAGGGGCAGAGACAGAGGGAGACACAGAATCTGAAGCAGGCTCCAGGCTCCGAGCTGTCAGCACAGAGCCCGACGTGGGGCTCGAACTCACAAACCATGAGACTATGGCCTGAGCCGAAGTCGGACACTTAACCGACTGAGCCAACCAGGCACCCCAACTTTATGATTTTCTTAATAACATTTTCTTCTCTCTAGCTTACTTTCTTGTAAGAATACAGTGTGTAACCCATATAACATACAAAACATATGCTCATCAGCTGTTTATGTTATTGGTAGGTTTCTGGTCAACAGTAGGTTATTAGTAGTCAAGTTTTGGGGGAGTCAACGTTATACACAGATTTTTGACTATGCAGAAGGGCCAGTGCCTCTAACCCCCGTGTTGTTCAAGGGTCAGCTGCAGTTCCAAATTGGCAATAGCCCAAGTGGCCACCCACAGTAGAATAAATAAATCCATGTCATATATCCAGACCGTGGAAAACTGAACAGCAAATAGGAATGAACAAACAGCAACCACAACACCACAACACGAATGCATCTCACAAACATAATGTCAAGTGAAGGAAGCTGGACAAGAGAATATACACCATACGATCCCAAAACAGGCAAAATTAATCTATGAAGTTAGAAGCCAAGCTAGTAGTTGCCTTTGAGATCAGTGACACCAAGAGGATACGAGAGAGTTCCGGGCAGGGGTGTGAATGTTCTGTTTCATGACCTGGGTGCCGATTACATGGGGATTTCACTTCGTGACTGACATTTAGTTCAGGTGTATGTATGGTGTTCATGCACTTTTCTCTGTATATGTTATACGTCAATAACAATTTACAAAAATAAAATAAATTGGGTAAAATTTGCTCAATCAAGAGGCTTATGCTCTCACTCATGAGCAATTAGAGAAACAACCCACTGAAATTCAATGCGTATTACAGCCAGGGATAAGCCATGAGCTGCAAGTGTCCAGCAAATCCTGACGAGAGACACCCTGAATTTCTCCAGGAGGTGGCTTTTGAGTGGGACCTCAGAGACTAAAAGGGGAGGCATGTCTCGTGTGCTTAGGAAAGCCAGAGTAGTTGGCCGAACGCAAGAGAAGGCGTGTGGAAGAACCCAGCAGGACATGAAGCTGGAAATGTAGGTAAGAGTTTCATGTGTCGGGTTATAGAATGCGGACTGTGTCTTGCAAGTGAGTTCTTCACCAAGGAGTACACAATATGCTGTTTTGTTTTGTTTTCAAATCCTGTAGCAGCCTGAAAACTGGCCAGGAGAAAAGAGAGTAGAGGCAGAGAAATGAGTTAGAGTGCAATCACACGTGACAAGAGACAGACCATCTGAACTTAGGTGGGAGCAGTGGGAACCTAGAATAGGGCTGGGAGGAGACAGGAAAGGTGAAATGGGCCAGTGGAGCGTCAGCCTGGGTCACAGGCAGGAGGAGGTGGAGAGAGATGGGCTCAGGAAATTTTCAAAGAGAAATGTCCAGGAGGGGACAGGCAACTCAGATCTGGAACTCTGGATGAGGGTAGAGCTGGAGAGGTTGAGTGTGGGATTTGGCAGTTACCTGGCTTCAGAGTCGATGACATTGGCTGGGGAGAGGGCACACGAGCCGAACACTCTGACTGTGGGACATCCAGAGTGCTACCTTCCACGTCACCGCACACAGAGTCCTCGGTTCCCACGTACTTTACGTGGTATACCCCTCACTACTAAGTTCCTCCATGTGGATTCCCCAGCCTCTCCACCGCCCCCACTATCCAAATCTGTTCACCCTTTCAAGGGGCTTATCTCAAGCTCCTTCTCTTTCCTCAAGCTTTCCCAGATTACTTTGGCTTGATTTATTTCTCCTCTAAGAGATACCAGCTAAGAGATACCAACTAACATACCAGCTAGTTTTCAAATTACCTGCCTGTGTCCTCTATTAATTGAGATGCCTATTCAGCTGCTACAAATAACAGTGGCTAAATAACAAGCCAACACAACTGGCTGGAACGAGACCGATGTTTTATTTTTCTCCTATAATAGCCAGTGTGTAAGCAGAGCAAAGCCCATAAGGTGCTGGGGACCTAGGCTGCTTCCGTCTTGCTGCTGTGTCATAATCTAAGATAGCCGCTGCTGTTCCCACCTCTCCATCCAGGGGCAGGAAGAGAAGGAAGTGAAGAGAAGGTCCCTTCCGTTTAAGGCTATGTCCCGGAAGGGGCACACGTCACTTCTGCTAACATCCTTTTAGCCAGAACTCAGTTACTTGGCCACTCCTAGTTGCAAAGGAGTCTGGGAAATACAATCATTATCTGGAAGGCTGTGTGATTAATCCTCTGGGATTCTATTACTAAAGAAAAAGGTGGGGGGAGCGTGCCTGGGTGGCTCAGTGGGTGAAGCGTCCGACTTCAGTTCAGGTCATGATCTTGTGGTTCGTGGTCCATGGGTTCGAGCCCCTCATCGGGCTCTGTGCTGACAGCTCCGAGCCTGGAGCCTGCTTCAGATTCTGTGTCTCCCTCTCTCTGCCCCTCCCCTGTTCATGCTCTGTCTGTCTCTCTCTCTTTGTCTTTCTCTCTCTCTCAAAAATAAATAAATATTTAAAAAAAATTTTTTAAAGAAAAAAGGGGAATAGTTATTGGATGACAGCTAGAAATCCCTGCCACATGTCTCACCACTATAAGCATCTTTTGGGTAGCAATTGTAATAAAGGTAAATGTTCATTTAATTCATTGAATAATTCATATATGTATAAGCACCCATTCTAGTTTTTTTCCTGTAGTATATTTGGTTTTATAGGTGCTTGTCTTACCCACAGTTTAATGTCCCTCTTGAAGACAAGGACTCCGTGTTATGCATCCTTGTGTGTTCTGATCTTGTAAATATTTTCTTTTAATGATACTGGCATTATATTCCCCCAGACTATGTTCAATCTAATTATCCTTAATACTTGCCAGTTAAGTTGGCCTACAGGAGGATGGCTAGAAGAATAAAATAGAGGAATTATTTTTCACCATGGCCATAACCTGACTGATAGAAACTCTTAGAGTCCTTGTTATCAGGGTTCAATGACCACTGCCAGGAACCAGATCCCTATTCACACACTGGACTTTCTTCCAACTACCAAGGAGCCAGATCAGAAGCTGGGTCTTTAATGCAGACTTTGTGGAATCATGCAAGGAAGCTAGACAGCAACCATTCACTCATTTGGTCAATCAAAAAATGGTATTGGGCCCCTACTCCATGACAGACACAGTGTGTGTTCAAAACACACTAGGGTCTGTCACCGACATGAGGCTGATTGTTGGGAAGGGACAAAATACACAGAGAGTAAATGCATCGTGATGGAGAAGGCCAAGATGCACCAGGAGCAGGTACCTGGGGACCTGACCCATGGGGAATGTCCAGGGGAGATATCAGAAGGCCCAGCATAGGACTGGAAACATGAGCCATTAAAGGAAAGTTCACCTTTGTCCCTCTGAAGTCTTAACTTCAGATTCCAATTTCCTGGGCCTTAGGGTTTCAAGCAATTAAGCTGGGCTGGTGACAGGAGGAAGCAGGAATTATTGAGGCATGGATGGGAAGGAAGCAGGTTTGGCTGAGACCAACTTACAAAGAAAGCCCCGGAGGGACCAAGTAAGCAAGTGCTCTGAGATTCTGGCCAGGGCTGCTGGGCAAATCGGCTTTTCTTACAGTGGAATCTGGACTGTGTCAACTAAGCCCACATCCTTCTCTCTGGCGGACTTGTTGGAGTCTAAACAGACAGTCGGGGAGGAAGGCAGAGCGACTTTCCCGGAAGCTCTCCTCTGAGGCAGGGAGGTGGGCCTAAGGAGAAATGGCTTGGCTTGGGGCTGAATTGTTTTCACTCTCAAGAGCTGGCCATATGAAAGCATGAATCAGCATCTCTGGGGATTCAAAGTGCAGGGGGGAAATGCAGAAAAAACGGGCAAGGGGACATGACAGCCAGACTCTTTAAATATCTGTTTGCGGGGCGCCTGGGTGGCTCAGTCAGTTAAGCGGCCGACTTCAGCTCAGGTCATGATCTCGCGGTCCGTGAGTTCGAGCCCCGCGTCGGGCTCTGTGCTGACAGCTCAGAGCCTGGAGCCTGTTTCAGATTCTGTGTCTCCCTCTCTCTGACCCTCCCCCGTTCATGCTCTGTCTCAAAAAAATAAATAAACGTTAAAAAAAAAAAGTTAAATAAATATCTGTTTGCTCACTAGTGACAGAGGGTGGTAACTCTCCCACCTGCTTCCCACTCTCTCTGGCATCTTGCCTCATATTTATCCCCTCACTCAGCTTTCCAAAGCCTTCCACCCTCTAATGCATTTGTCCTTCAGGGAATGAAGAAAGCAGTGTCACTCAATGGTCATTTGATTAGTGTCAGGACCTGAACTTCCCATTGAGTAGTCAGTGGGAGTAACCAATGGCCAGAGGGCAGGGGGTCGGGGTCTGGTCAGAGTTCTGCCTCTAATGAACCCTTCCGGCCCTCGGACTCTTCTTTAAAAAAAAAAAAAAAAGTTTATTTCTTTATTTTGAGAGGAGGGAGAGGGGAGGAGAGAGAGGGAAAGAGAAAGAATCCCAAGCAGGTTCTGCACTGTTAGGGCAGAGCCCAACCTGGGGCTCAAACTCACCAACCTCGAAATCATGACCTGAACTAAAATCAAGAGTCAGTTGCTCAACCGACTGAGCCATCCAGGCACCACTGGCCCTTGGACTCTCTGTGGATTTGGAACAGGAATGTACTCTGCCCATACAGAGGTGATGAGTATGCAACGAAATCATACAGAAGGTGTATCGGTGTAAGGCTGATATGTTTATGAAACATACATAGAAATCTGTCCGATGATACATCCTTGTCCTGCAAGTCAATTCACAGGGGCCACGGGACACACTCCAGCCAGGGAATACAGCTGCACCAATGGGAAAGGTGCTCCCACAGCAGCATTCTTTGCTACAATCCCCGCTGGAAACTCTACTTTTTTAGCAAATACATACAGTGAGGTACATGCGTTCAGTGAGATTACAATGTAACAATGAAAATGAGCAAACTTGAGGAGGCTGGCTGGCTCTGTCAGTAGAGCATGGGAATCAGGAAGACGTTGGGGACTCTTGATCTTGGGGTCGTGAGTTTGAGCCCCACATTGCATAGAGCTTACTTAAAAAAATAATAAAAAATAAAATTAGAAAAAATAAAAAGAAAGAGAGAAAATGAGCAGACTAAACCTCCCACACAACAGCATGGATAAGTCTCGCGAACATCAAGCTGAATAAAAGAAGCAAATCCCAGAAGAATACTGGCAGTACGATTCTATTTATGTAACATCTAAAGTCAGGCAAAATTAAACCGCCTTGTTGAGGGATGTGTCCCCTTGGGTAAATCCAGAAACTGAAGCCTGTAAATTGTCATCACAAAAGTCAGAATAGCTGGTGTCTCCTTTGGGGAAGGAGGGAGGAAAGGGCTTTGCATTCTGGAAGTGGCTTGGGGAGAAGGGCTGCTTAGAGAACTGGCACTCCCTGTCTCTTGCCTTAAGGGGGGACTACATCTGTGTTCATTTTATAATTATTCTCTCAATCGCATATATATGTCTTATGTACTTTTCTGGATATGATCTACCCTAAGATTAAAAAAACATAAATGCATCAGGGCACGCCTGAGTGGCTCAATCCGTTGAGGTGGTTAATTTATATGAAATAAATTAAGTTATAGCAATTCTCTCTCCATTTGTTGACTGCTTTAAACATTTTATTGGGGCGCCTGGGTGGCGCAGTCGGTTAAGCGTCCGACTTCAGCCAGGTCACGATCTCGCGGTCTGTGAGTTCGAGCCCCGCGTCGGGCTCTGGGCTGATGGCTCGGAGCCTGGAGCCTGTTTCCGATTCTGTGTCTCCCTCTCTCTGCCCCTCCCCCGTTCATGCTCTGTCTCTCTCTGTCCCAAAAATAAATAAACGTTGAAAAAAATTTTTTTAAACATTTTATGATAAAAAAACCTCACGTGTTAGGAGACAGAAATAAAACTGATCTATGCATTGAGAGACATGACCAAGTTCTGACGTGGTCACTAATGTAGAATTTGGGATGAGCCCTTTAGATTCTCTGCACCTGCGTTTCTCCACTTCTAAAACGCAGGTTAGTTGGGTGCCTGGGTGGCTCAGTCGGTTAAGCATTGGACTTCGGCTCAGGTCGTGATCTCATGGTTGGTGGGTTCGAGCCCCACGTGGGGCTCTGTGCTGAAAATTTGGAGCCTGGAGCCGGCTTCGGATTCTGTGCTTCCCCCTCTCTCTCTCTGCCCCTCCCCTGCTTGCACTCTATCTCTCGCTGTCCCTCAAAAAAGAAATAAACATTAAAATATATAAATGCATCTGAAATCAACAGGAAGACACGCGCCATAGGATAATAGCCTCAGAGACCCACTGCCTCCGTTTTATAAACAAGGAGACTGAAGCCCAGAGAGGTTACAGGCTTGCTCAAGGTCACAAAAAATGTGCTTCCGGTCAAAGTGGGACTAGAATGAGGTCCAACAACTTTTCAAACTCAGTGTTCCTCCACCACCTTCCATCCCTCTCTGAAGAGGCCTCTCTCTGGGGGGGGGGGGGGGCGCGGGGGGGAGTGGAAGGCACAGATTTCCAGCCTGAAAGTTCCCTTGTTTTGTGAAAAAGAGAAAGGCGAGTCAGCAGGTCGATATCCCAAAGAGCTGGAATCAACTGTGAGGATTGTACCCACTTTTCAGATGGAATTTCAAAAGATTTAAATCCGTCCCTCCAAAGTTACCTCATTGTAATGATAAAATTACAAAAAACAAAATTCCAGAAATCTCTGGCAACTCTGAAATTGGAGTTCTACTCAGGCTGCATCTGATTTACAGATGGTATCGGAGAAAGGGCTGGAAGGCGCTGGGGAGGGAGGGGAGGAAGGACTGGGAGCCAGGAAGTCTGCAATTTTATTGACTTACCCACCTGGCCTAGGTGAGACCCTTAGCCCTGGGACAGTCAGGAAAGGAACCTCTGCTATCTCTCTGAGAGCTTTTTTGTTTTGTTTAGAGGTCAATTACTTCCCATTTGGGAAGCTTGTGAACATTAAGAGGTGCCTGAAGTGACGGGGCTGAACGATGCAGATAAGAGCTGATTGCTTGCAGAGCGCCTCCCTGGTGAAAGCCGGGCCGGCTAAGCTGGGGACGGTAAGACGCACACACAAAGGGGCAGCTCTCAGTGCAAAGGAGAGATTCCAGGACGGAAGATGGGCAGCTGGAGGTGGGCTTGATGAGCTGAGAGAGGGATGCGTTTTAAAGTGATCTTGACAGGCAGAAAGTGAGGAGACGGGAGAAGACAGTTGCCCTTCCCTCTGCTTTCCTTTTGGAAAGCCATCGTTGGTGTCGGGAGAATCTCAAGCTTCCAGGATCTCCACCCAAGAGAAAACCACACGGATTGCCTACGGACAAGGTTTTGTTAGTTTAGTTTTTTGTTTGTTTGTTTGTTTGTTTGTTTAGAGCAGCAAAAACGGAGGCCGAAAAAATCTTGAGAGCAGAACAGAAAATGTCGTAAATCAACGGCACCTCTAAAGGGTCTTGGGCATATATGACAGCAACATGCCATCCAGCCTCCCACGCCCCTTCAGCCAACTGAATGCAGTTCACGAATTCCCAGAAGCTAGCCTTGAACTGCATCTCAAACTACTGTAGAACACGAGCATGGCCTTGGCGTGTGCCCACTTACTTTTCTCCACTCCTGAGGCTTCGACCTTTCCTGGAGCCTCTCCCAGTAAACAGTGTCATTCCCACACTAATCACCAGGCTTAATCCCCTCCTGCAAGCACCCACCTCCTCCCCCACCCCTTCTCTTTCTTTCCAGAGAGGGCGCACTGTCTATCCTCCTTGACACGCAGCATTGACCACCTTGTATTTTTAGATACCTTTCTCCTGTTAGTCTCTGGTATCCAATGCGATAGTACATTTCTTCAGGGCAGCAGTCCTTCCAGAAATGTCTGGGTGATGACTGAGTTGCTGATGACTGAACCAAGCCGCTTTTGCCTTCACTCACAGACTTGACCAAGCCATAGCTCATCCTCGAGGCTGTGCTTTTTCCGTGTGGTTCAAAACGTCGAGGCAGCATGGGAAGCAAGGCCTGTTCAGAACATCTGGGACCAGCCTTGGTGCTTACGTTTCCATGTGAGAAGGGGGCAAAGGGCGAAGAAACTAACATTTACTGATTTTCTACTCGGTGCCGAGTACTCTGCTAGATCCCTGCAATGGTGACCTATGATTCCAGGGCGAGGACCTTACCCAAAGAACCGCAACAAAGGATTTTTAAAAATTAACATGCAGAACTTTAGAATCTGCTCTTGGGAAAACGTAATATGACTCACTTAACAACTGAGGGCTGGACAGATGGTCCCTCAGTGGAAGCACTGAACTTAAGCTCAACTGTCATGAATCTAAGGCCAGTGTCCACATGTCCTTCCCTTTTGTAAGGAATGTCCCCCAAAGTGAAAGATGGGTAATGCCGTGTGACCATTTTCCCGTGATGGACAGTTTAACTCTAATCTCTATTTCTTTTTTTATCTTAGCTGCATTGACCAAGGAATATTTATTGATCCCAAATTTAAAGTATACAAACTGCCCTCTTTAATCTCAGGAGCACAAGCACAAACTATAGTTGTGCACTGTGGAGCATGTCTAAATGTATTTTTATTAACAGCGAAAATAGAGAAATAAAAAAGGAGGAAAATCAAAAGGAGGGAAAATGTAAGGAAATGGTAGTAAGAAAAAAATAAGAATAATACTCTTGTTTTTAGCTTGAACACATAAGCTTCAAGAGATGTTAGCAATGAGTAGTCAGGTATAGTTTACATAGGACCAAAGAAGTCTGTTTCTCACGAAACAATCAGGACACATTCAAAAATGAGAAAATGCAGGGCCAGTACATTTTGGTTAAATATTCGCATTTATTAAATAGAATTTAATTTTTGGCATGTTAGTGGTGGAGGGGTGAAGAACCAGAGTTTTCATTGTCTACAAATGTTATCCAAGGGGAGAAAACAGGGGCCCAATTTTCCTGCCAGAGATAAATGTATCTGACCCCTTGTTCCCATTAATAGAATGAGTTTGTTTTCAGTCTTAAATTTGCAGAATTTCAAACATCTTTACGGAGGAGGGTCATGATTTCCCCCTAAAGTTCAGGCTTCCTACCCATCCCTAGGTGGACTTACGGCCTCCTCGATGCCTCCTTTCCTGTTGCTTGGTGTAGAAAAGGGTTGTGGTTTGAAAGAACCCCACAGAGCGAGAGAGCGAAGAAATCAGGTAACCTATCTCCAGGACTCCAACCATTTTGTCTCCCTAGGAAATCTTGTCTGCACCGAGGAGTCTGAACTTCTGGGTGTCGTTTTTTATTTTAATTCGAAGTTGCTTAGAGGTAAGGAGAGGTGGGTGGATTCTAATGGCCCCCACACACGCAAACACACACAAATATATTTAGTGTATTCACTCAAGGTGCTGGGCTGAATACAGGGGATAAAATGCAGTGACCGTGAAGGGGCGAGCCAGAATACCTTCCCCGAGAGCAACCACGTCCCCACTGGATTAATGGATTAATGCAGTCCTCTGAGAACTGAGCAGCGAGGGGGGTGGGGGGAGGGCATTTTAAAGTCCCCTGAGGGGTTGGGCTCACACAATAGTTCCTCACCAGGACCTCCTGCCCCCCCCCCACCCCACCCCGCCGCGCTCTACACCCGGGTTCCCACATCTCACTGGACTCCTCATTCTTCCCCACCCCCCTTGCCTTTAATGGAGGATCGAGGCCCTCTAGAGCCCCGTACCCCCCATTCACCACCACCCCCACCCCGCCCAGGCCCCAGGCTGCTGCGCACAAATTCAGGAGCCTATCAGCAAACCCTGGGTTTGAGGCTCCACAAGTCACCTGCTTCAGTACTGCTCCGAACGAGAAACTGCCAGCTACCCCGGGCTCTCCTCCCTCCCAGGGCTGCTTCGTGGGCGGCCGGCGCAGGCCCTGCGCGCTGTTTTTGGGGAGAAGACCGTCCCCGGGCCTTCAGCGGGATGGCTTATCGGGGCAATTCGCAGTCCCAGGGATTGCTCGGGGAGAAGTGCCATCCGGTCGCTCCGCCAGCGCCGCCCTCCATCCCGGCCGCCGAAAGCGGTGGGCGGCGAGGCTGGCACGGAGCACCGGGACACGGCGGGCGTCTCGGAGCCACCGCGCCTCACCAGGCCCTGACGCCCTGCAGCGCGGCGGGCAGGTGGCTCTGCGGGCCGGCGCCGGGGCCACCCCCGCCGAAACCCGCGCTGGCCAGGGGTGCGGGCGCCGCAGGACCCGGGGGCGCGCCCGCGTAGCCGCCGCCGTAGCCGGCGCCGTATGGGGCGCCCGCGTAGCCGCCGTAACAGGAATAGGGCGCCGAGGCGGCGCCGTAGGGGCCCGAGAAAGCCGGCGCGCCGGGGCCCAGGCAGGGCTTGCCGTCCCGCACCAGTACGGGCACCGCCACCCGGCGCGGCGCCGGGGGGTGGCCCGCCAGTTCTAGGGACTTGTCCTGGCGCTGTCTCTTGCACTTGTAGCGCCGGTTCTGGAACCAGATCTTGACCTGCGTGGGCGTGAGCTGCAGCGCGCTGGCCAGGTGCTCGCGCTCGGGCGCCGACACGTACCGCTGCTGCTTGAAGCGCCGCTCCAGCGCCAGCACCTGCGCCTGCGAGAAGAGCACGCGGGGCTTCCGCCGCTGGCGCGCCTTGGGCTGCTCGGGGACGGTCCCGCGCGCGCCGCTGCCGGGGTCGCCGACGCCGAGCTCTGGCCCCCTGGTCCCGCCGCGGAGGGGCGAGGCTGCGCTGAGGCCCGGCTCTAAAAGCACACGAAGGAACAGCGTCAGCGCCCAGCCTCTGGCTCCCCGAAGCAGTTACATGGTTTCCAAGAGACGCCCCTCTCCCCTGGCAGCCTTCACTCCGCGTCCCCTTCCGTCCCCTCTGCCGACCCCTCACCCCCGTCCCAGGACGGTCTGAAGGCTCCTTTCCCCCCACGCTCTGCCGCTGTTGTATCTGCAGGCACATACGTAAATGCTGCCACTCCAGGGTCCCCGGTGGACAGCCTTGTCCCAAAAGGTAGTTGATCAAGAATCTAAGACCGCTTCATTTTCTTCTTAGAAGGTCTGTGGGTGGGTGGTGGGGTAGGGGGCGATTCGCTGTGGTTCGATTCTAGCGTGGTGGTGTGTGGGGAAGCTTTTGCCTCGAGGACCAAGTGTGAGTGTGGGGGCCTGTTAGGTGGAGATTGACTTTGGACCGCCCTGGGTGGAAAGGGGGGGCAGAGAGAGAGAGAGAGAGAGAGACAGAGAGATGATAGAGATAGAGTTAGGGACAGAGCGGAAACTTGGTGACGCGCTTGCCAGTGGGTTCCTGTCTGCCTGGTTATCCGTGGTGGTCCGGGGCGCATCGCAGGTTATTCAGATCCAAGTCAGGGGCGGGTGCCCCGAGAGCCTCCGACCTTCACCCCACCCTTGCCCACACCCTTGTCTTTTTGGTCATCGAGGGCTCCACCGGCCCCAGGGACCCTTCCCATCTTTCTTGGATGTGATGCTCTTTCAGCCAAATGAGCGAAATAGAATAAAACTGAACAAAATATTTCGGTTTCCTGATTCTTGGCTTGGAAACTGAGGTTCTCTTGGAGGAATATACAAAGTTTAGACCCACATTTGGCTTTTTAAAAAGCGACCTCTTTCTCCTTTGGGGTGTCTTTGGCAAGCAGGTGGCGTTGGTTTCGCCCTGCCTTCCTCTTCCCAGGATTGGTGCCCTCGCGGATCACCCGGACTGAGGCGGCTGTGCCTGAAGCACGCAGAGATACAGCCTCTCCTCCCCTTCTCCCCACCTCTCTTCTGTCTTGGCTAAGCTCTGTTTTAACTCAAGGGTAGGTGGAGAGGAAACGCCGAGTTTTCATGGAAAATCACGCCAGGAGAAAACCAGGAATGCCGAGGGGCTGCGAGTTCTGGGTGAGGTAGAGCAGAACTCGCCTGATTAGGGAAGGTGAGGGTTGGAACCCGACTCCAAACCCCCACCCCTGTTGACACAGTCTTCTGGAGGAGGTGATGGGGCTGTTTGATAGCTGAAGTCTGTGGAAATAAAAACTTTCTTCGGCCTTCCTTCAGCTTGTGCTCAGAGAAACTGGGGACATCTCGCAAAGAGGGAAAATATTGATGGGGATTTTAATCTTAGCAAATTGAAAAGTAACAACTGACCTTAAGCAACTCTTTGGAACAAGCAGGATCCCATTTCACAGTCACTGACCACACAGGCCAAGGGGCTGCGTGACACCCTGGTGCATGCCAGCGGCAAGCGCCCTTGGTCTGCAGCCCCTCTTGCCCTGGTCTCTGAAAGCAAGGTGGTCTGGGGACAGGCGAGGTACGCAGACTCCACCAGGAACGTTCGATCATTGCAGCGGCCCCGGGCTTAGTCCCTGGAGCTGGGCGCAGGCCCCTCCTCTGAGTTAGTCCACGGCAGCTTCATAAGAGATGCTGCTTAGGGGTTCCCCGGCTGAAGAGAAAGCGGTGCGCGTGCCTTCGGCTGCTAGGTAACAGCTGTGGTCCGAGTACCGCGATCCTTTCTCAACAAAGCCAGAGTGAGTGAGGAGTTGGCTGAGCAGCTCGGAGGGAATTCGTGTTTATAGAGTCTGCAGAAACCCACAGGCCTCTCTGAGAACACACAGCAAAGGTTAATGTTCTCCAGGTTCCTGGAGTGGGTGAGTAACCAGGCCACTAGTCAACAAACAACTCTGAACTAGTCCCTTTACTTATTCGTTTGAGTCTTGAATGGATGGGCCGTGGCACGGCCTGGCGGAAGAGGCCCGACACGCCAGGCCTGGCCGGGCGGACCCCAGATGCGCACGGAGGCTGCAGACAGAGGCGCAGAGAGAAGAGTGGCTTCTTCATCCCTTGGAATGTGGACACTTTTCTGCGGAAGCTTCCCAGGTCTCAGGGGCCAAGGCAACACAATTCAATGCCCACTCCTTCCCTTCCTGCGGCTAGGTGCAGGTGCCAGGGCCTGGCTTCCCTGCGCACGACGTGGCACTTTCGGAGACCAGGCACGGAGACCCCTGGAGTCGTCTCCCAGAGCTTCGAAACCTGGAGCTGCCCTTACCCCGCTCCCAGACGCGGAGGAGCACCCGCCAGCGCCCGCAGGGCCGTTCAGGCCTAGGGACGCAGACACGACCTGACCCGGTCGCCACCTCTCTTTGTCCAGAGGAGGAACCTGGGCGGAGGATGACTGGGCTGGCCAGGCCACTCAGCAAGCCCCAAGCTGCGGCTTGCCCCAGAGCCAGCCGACTTTCCACTCCCAAAGCGCTCGGCTGCTTTTGATGGCTGCACTTGGGGCAGACGCTTTAGGGTACAGAGACTCGGAAATGGCAGGGGAGACCCGTGATGTTGGAGCAGAGCTAAGACACCTAGAGGGTTTCGCTGTGAGAAGGGGAAGCTGGAGTTTCTGGGAAGTGTGGCTGTGACTGGGGGTGATGCGCTTGTGCGAAGCAGAGGGCAGGCTATGGAAATAATGAACCCCCTACGATTCAGGGGGCGCAGGAAGCACACCGGGTGTCTGAAGGGGATGGTAGAGGGGGCTGAGAGATCTGCCTTTTGGAATTCTCAAACAAGGGGAAATAGAAGCCCTCGGAGCGGGAAAGACCAGGAGATGCGCGTTAGCCCCACGCGCCAACTGGTCATGACCAACCCCACAGCCAGGATCCCCCTGTAGAAGCCGAGACCTGAGCGCGCGTACTTACGTGGCTCCTCCACGCGTTCTGAGTCCATCTCTGCGAGCGTCTCGGGGGGACCACCAGGACACCCCGACTCGTCGGTTCTGTCGCTGTTTCCGCCGCGGGCGCTGCAGGTGCTGTGAACCTCTGACTTTCGCGGTTCTGGGACCGGTCGCTGGCACTGAAAGCTTTCAGGGCTCCCCGGTGCCTCCTGGAGTTGCAAGAATTCGGGATCTATCTGCTCTGGCTCCAGCCTCAGGATATCATTGACCGAGAAGGGGGTGGAGGTGACAGGGTTCAGCGGCATCCCGAAGGCGGAGGAGGCGGGGCTGGGGTGTCCCCGGTCACCCTCTGGGTGTCGCCCTGAGCTTCCCCTCTTGTCGCTGCAAGCACAGCGGGCAGACGCCCAGTGTCCTGTACTGCGCCTTCCTCTGGGCCATCCCTGCCGGCCGGGTGACCGAGGCCGAGATCGCTGACCCTCATTGGTTCCGGCAGGAACCACGTGCTAATCTGTACCTTCCTCCCCGGGAGCTTTCTTCCCGCGCCCTTCGAATTCCTCTCCACCCCCCAGCCACCTTCCGGAAAGGTTTGGTTTGTGTCGACGGTTCTCAAAAGCCAGGAAAATGGGAGAGGGTGCTGCGCGCGGCTCGTATCTGGGTGAATACGGTAATAGAGGGAGCCGCAGAGGTCAGCCCCGTCCACGGGGCTCTCCTAGGGGACGTGAGGGGATGGGGGGGGGGAACCCTTGCTCTGCAACCCGAGCCCGTCCTTCCGGCCCGGCCTTTGCTCAAGTCTCCACTCACGTGGCCGAGGAAAACTGAGGCGGAGACGGCTGGGCACCCGTGGGATTAGAGGAGCATGCTGGAGTATTAAGTGGGCGCAGGGTGGGGTCCCCCCGCGGCGGGGAGCTCGGTTCTGGGAGCAGAGGCTGGGCGCCGGAGGAGCGAGTCTTGACCCGTCTACGCCTAGCCTCAGCCGGAAACTTCTCGCTTTGAGCAGAGTCTGGGTCTGGGGAACCCAGATGGCCTCTTCGTAGGCGGAGCATCTCAGCTACGGTCGCCAAGACTTGGCAAGGGAGCTATATTGGGGGAGCCCCCTGGCCTCTTGGCGGGCTCCGCGAGTGAGTGGGGAGGAGGAAACGTACTAGCCCCAGCTCTCAAGGCCCCAGACAGGGGCTCCCTAGTTCCTTCTCTTCCTCCCCTTTAATCTCCCTAAAGTTGATTGTTTTCAGCGTTCCAACTTTCAGTGTGTCTGAACTCGGTGTCGTCCTTCCCCTCCTCACCCCCACCTCCAGCCCCGCCCCCAGGGGGTGGGAAGCCCTGGGGAGCATTAGATTTTCAGAAAAAACTCCTCTTGGACGCAGCTGGCAACAAGTGGAAGGAGACAGGGTGTGCAGTGGTTGGGAACGGGAAGGTGGAGTCAACACGTCTATGTCTAGCCCTTGCTCTTGAACACAGCTGTGGGCTTGATTAAAGTATTTACCTCTCTAAACTAAGGCTTACTTTTAAAGCGGAGATAACAATAGGCTCATCGTAGGATGATTGTGAGAATTGAGATAATGTGTATGAAGCCATCAGTGAATGTCCACCGCTATCACTCATGCTACATTGGTTCAATTAAGAATACATGATTTAGCGTGAGCAGTCTCAGCAGACTCTAAGGAGTTTTAAAGTACCTTTTAATCAAAATGAGATCTAGAGTTCTTTTTTGGGATTTCAGATCAACTGTTTCTTAGGTAAGCCTTCCAAGAGAATTCAATGTTACAAGAACCGTCTGGGCTTTATTACTGCCTGAAATTTAGATAAGTTGAACTCGCGTTCCCAGTCTAGTGGGCACAAAATTTTGGCACATTTGGTGGTTCAACCAAGTAATGCTTTCTTATACATCACATCATTTAATCTTTACATCAAAGCTACACTCCAGGTGTTTCCAGTTTTCCTTCCTTCCTTCCTTCCTTCCTTCCTTCCTTCCTTCCTGTCTTTTTCAGCGATGAGTCACCATCAGAGAGGTTAAGCGACTCCTGAGGCAGGGCTGGCTGAAACTCCCAGAGACATCAACATCTTGCAATGACATTTATTTAAGTTTTTTTTCAGTGATAAAAGTCACCATGCACCCTTTGGGGGTGGGGGTGGGGTAGAAACAAGAGAAAGTTGCAAAGAAAACAAGATTCATCCAGAAATGACATTTAGCTCACTTCCTTCTTTACACTATCTTGGCATAGGGTATATGCAAGTTTGTGTATTTTAAATTTACATCATAAGCATGTCCAGCACTTCACTAGAGTTTTCACAAATGTATTCAAAAATTACAATATTCAAAAATTACAAATTACAACCAGCGTGGTCCATGTTATGGATGGTCCATAATAGACTGTGTTTATAGTTTTAGATTATATCTGTTTTTGTCACTGTAAACAAAACTTCAGAGGATATCTTTGTGCTTTCAACCTTGTCAACATTTTGGGTTATTTCCTCAGGATAAATATGTAGGACAAATATTAATGAATCAAATCCCACGACTTCCTAGAAAAAAAGTTATCGTATTCTCCTCTCCGCAGCGGTGTAGGCAAACGTCTGATAGGCGGGTATTTACTACAAGCATCCTGACCTCCGAAAGTGGACGCATTTAGGACATTTTCATTAAGAGCTCTTTGAGCAGCCCTCCGCCCCCTTCCCCCCCTCCAGTAGCTCCGCTCAGTCCCCACTTTCCAAGCTGCGGCTCGAGGCGACCCGGGGTGAAGACGTCAAGCGCAAACCCGCGGTCAGCGCTTTATTCCACGCTGAAATTCTCCCCGTGGCCTATTGCGCTCGGGGAAGACCTAGAAAAAGGGCACCTTGGGATGGTCTTGGCATCCAAAGCCCTGAGTACAAATCGTGCTCTCGGGTTTGGCTTTGCTTTTTCTTCCTTGGTTTGTTGGAGAGTTGGGACGGGAAAAGGTTTTCTGACCCCTCGCGATTGGTGTAAACACCAGTCAGCTTGACGGAAGGGACGCCTTTGGCTCAGGCTCCCGCACACCGGGAGCAACCCTGGAGACAGGTGTGCCGATCGCTCTCGCCCCAACCCTGCGGGAGACAGGCTGTCCTGCCTCCTGGAGGGCGCCGTGCAGCCGGGAGGGAGCGTACTTCGCGGTACTGGCCTCAGCTTTCCGTGGTCTCCGCTTGCTGGGGTCTCGCTCTCTCCCCAAGTCACCTCCAGGACCCCCAGGACCTGGGCTTTGCGGCAAACAGGTCGGGCGTGGGTGACACCCCTTCCTCCTCCTCTGGAGCTAGGGAGCCCTGGAAACCGCCCCGCCCCGAGGCAAGGTGGAACCGGTAACTTTGGTCTTACTCTCGCCACATCAATTGCAACCCTAATAACTGGGACACGAGCGACCAGGCCAGGGTGGGTGGGTCATGGGGAGGGGCCAGGAGTAAGGCCGGCAGGCGTGGAGAGCAGAAAAGCTGGGGAGTTCTGAGGCTGTTAGGCAGAGCTGGGCACAGCCTAGACAGTGTGGTGCCAGGTGATGTGCTCCCTTGCTCAGGAGTGGAAACATCATCTCTCTCTCTCTTGTTTTATTTTAGAGAGAGAGCGGGAGGGAGAGCGAGGGATAGGAGCAGAGAGACAGAGAATCTTAAATAGGCTCCATACTCAGCACAAGCCCTCCGGGAGGCTCGATCTCACAACCCTGGGATCATGACCCTGGCAGAAATCCAGTCTGCTGCTCAAGGGACTGAGCCACACAGGTACCCCACCATCTCTATTCTTAAAATGAGATGGAGCTGGTCATGCCAGGGGTGTGAGTGGCCTTAGTCCACTTAGGTCACACAATAAATAAAACCTCAAACCAAACTAGGTCCACCAATGCATTTGAAACGCTTACCCTGGGCCAGCTCCGTCCAAGCGCTTAACATACTAAGGAAATGAAAGGCCTCAGCCTTTTATCTTACCCCACTCTTGCACAGGAGACAGACTTTTAAATTATTCCCAAGCCGTGTGATACCATCATACAGAATCTGCTCATGAAGTATATTGAACTTCTTCCCATTCATGGTTAAGGTTAACAAAGGTCTTCCCGCCTGTGCTGCACCCCCCCCCCCAATTTTTTTCAGACTAAAACGAAGGGATTCCCTCTTTAAAACTCGATACACAACAAGCAACTCCCAATGAAGTCTGGTGCTGGGGCGCTTTGGGCTTGTAGGAGATCAACTAAGGTCTTTTACACTGTAGCAGGATCCCCATTAGGCTAGACTAGGGCTCTGGGTCTGTTGTCCTAGTATATCTCCAGGGCCTAGGCTAGCAACTGGTACATAGTAGGTCTCTAGTAAACATTTGTTGGATAAAGAAATCTGTCTTGTTTGCCTGGGGATGGTCCCTAGGATACCCTGGGAACTGGTCTAGAAGTGTTTGGTCCACCCAGGGCTGGGCAAACTCTGAACTGCCCACCATCTCACTTTCTGCTTTGCCACTCTTTCGGCGGGAGCCATTTTTAAGTATTATGATAATGTGGGGGTTTTTTTGAGTATGTGAAACATTAACATAATTCTAAAAGCCAAAATCATGCACAAAGATATATTCAAAGACATGACCATGACACCTTTATCCTTTCTATTCTCATTCCCCATCCCCCACCCCCCTACCTTCCCCAGTTCCTACACACTCCCAGTCTCATCACTTTATTCTTTTTGTGCTCCCCCCCCCACACATGACCAGGTACATGTATTTCTTTAAAAAAAAAATGTTTCCCCTTCCTTACCTGACAAGGTAGCATAATATGGGTAGTCCTTGTTGCTGTAAATCAGTGACATTTATTAAGATTTTTTGTATTGATATTATGCTTTGAATTCTATCCATGGGTGTTGTTGCTTTACAATACAGGATGTCCCTGTTGCAACAACAATGTCTGTGCACTTTCTACCTGCGTTTCCTTTGCTCAGAATAAGCTATTCCATGTCTACGATATAGTCAGGACACTGAAAATCTCTCACTATTCATGACTGTTGGCACAGATCTTTGGAACCTTATTTTCGCAGAATGCATGACTATGGTCTTAAAGCAAACCCTTTCAAAACATCTCACTGATTTTTTTCGTTTGTTTTTTACTTTATTTTTTAACTTTACTTATTTTGAGAGAGAGAGAGAGGGAGAGAGGGAATGGGTGAGAGCCTGAGCAAGGGAGGGGCAGAGAGAGAGAGGGAGAGAGAGAATCCTAAGCAGGCTCCATGCTGTCATCGCGGAGCCCCACGTGGGGCTCCGTCCCACCAACCATGAAATCAGGACCTGAGCAGAAATTAAGAGTCAGTGTGCTTAACCAACTGAGTCACCCAGGCGCCCCTGAATTTTCTCATTAAAAAAAATGTTTTTTCTCTTTTTTTCTTTTAACTTAATTGTCTCTGTATTACAGATAAAGAACACAGAGGTTACTTATGGTCCCAAACCATAAGTGACAGCTACCAAAGAGTGGAGGAAAATTACAATCCAGGTTTTCTTGACAGGGTTTCTGGTTCTTTCTATCATATGCCTGTGTCATAAGCAAAGGCTATTGCCCTCCACTCTCTTTGGTCACACTTTGAATCCCCAAGAGTAGAAATGGAGATTTGAAAAATAACTCAGAATATCCTCAAAATAATTTCTAGGTTACAAATGAGAAAACCAAGACAAAGAAGGTTAAGAAATCTGTTTGGGATCTCACACATTTCATTTTCAGTATGGTGCTCTTTCCTGTAGAGCACACAGACTAAGATTAATGCAGTTGCTTAGTAATCATATTTTTTTATGTTTCTCCCTACTCGTTTACTCAGTACTTCCTAGCACCCTTGTTTCTTTTTGCTTTAATTTTTTAATGTTTACTTATTTTTAAGAGAGAGAAACAGAACGAGAGCAGGGGAGGGGCAGAGAGAGAGAGGGAGACACAGAATCTGAAACAGGCTCTAGGCTCTGAGCTGTCAGCACAGAGCCTGATGTGGGGCTTGAACTCTGGTGCAGCAAGATCATGACCTGAGCCACAGTCAGAGGCTTAACAGACTGAGCCACCCAGGCACCCTCGTTTCTAAGGAAAATTCACTACACACTTTAAAATTTCAATGAAACTATTACTTTAATATTTTCCAAATTATTTTATTCAACTTAGTCGTTGTTTTCTGAGTGCCCACTCCATTATGGAGAGGTAATCAGATAATCCATCCGCCGAACCAGGACATTTTTAGAAGAAAGGAAACCGTAACTGGATGGGATGTCAGGCATAAAACACAACTCTCCCAGGCAAACCACAACATATGGCTATATATATATAGCAGTTTGCAAGGCTGTTAGTACACAAAGATAAATAGCACACATTCCAAGACCCTCCAGGAGTATCCAGTCCAGTAGGGGAGACGACAGGTGAACTTTTATCATAAAATGTTGTCAGTACACTCTTAATCCGGTGGACTGACGTTAATGTGCTTAACTTCACCTGTTTGATGAGGGAGAACATTTTTTACTTATAATATTTTCATCCTCAGAATCTACGGTGTGAATCTGATTGTCATATTTAAGAGGCTGGTTGATCACTGGTGCATCCTTTTCCATGCTTTCACAAGTCAGGATCACCTGCCGTCACACACAGAAGGGTCCCGGGCTAGCACGGGCTCCTCCCCAGAACAAGGGGTGCTCCCAGCTTCCATTCCTTCCCAGAGATACTCTTAACACTTTGCTCTTTCACTTAACAATATATCCTGGAAACCACACCCTCTCAGTTCAAAGAGATCTCCCTTATTCTTTTGTACGGTTGCCTAGTGTTTCATTGTGCGAAAGTGCCATAGTTTATTCAGCCACTCTCCTGTGAATGAGTGTTTAGATTTTCCCAGTATTTTGCGGTTACAGATGATGTAATGAATGACATTGTTGCTAACTTTTGTATTGCTAGAAGGGTATCTTCAGAGCATATACCTATGAGTAGGATTGTGGGTCAAGAGTAAACGCATATATAATTTCTTTCGGCGTTGCCAAATTCCTGTTCAGAATGGTTGCACAGGCTTGCATTCCAGGAGCGATGTATGAGGGTCCACCTCCCTGGTAGCAGTCTGGACAACGCAGTGTATTATAGCTTTTAATTTTCACAAACCTGAGAGGTGAGAAATGGTTTCTCAGCGTTGTTTTAATTTGCATTTCTCTAATCATGAGTGAGAACACCTATTTATATTTTTAAAGGATACTTACATCTGTCTCTGTGTACATACGCGTGTATAATATACATACAGATACAAAATCCACACACATCCATTCAAATTGTATTCCTCGCCCCCCCCCCATATTGTTAATTTTAAGGGTTTTCTATGGATCAGCGATTTGGGGTATCTGTGCTACATGGTGCAAATATTTTATTCCTGTTTGTCAGCCGTCTTTTGACCTCTTTTATAGTGTTTTTTGTCATGCATTTTGAAACGTGGTCACTTGCATCAATCTCTTTTATCGTCTCTGGATTTGAGTCAAAGTGAGAAAACTTTTCCCCACGCCAAGGTGAGGGAGGAATTCACGCTTGTTTTCTTCTAGTACTTGCACGGTTTCGTTGTTTAGGTTTAAATCTATCTGGAGTGTGTATTTCGAATGTACAGTGGGAGCTAGGGATCGAATACCGTCTTTTCCCCGAACGGCTGTCGGGGGCCCTGTTAACGGTTTGCCTGAGATCGCTTTCAGGGGCGCTGTCTGCGGACCCCAGAAAACCAGCGCGAGAATCTCGGGATTAGGGGAAGCGCACGGGTGGCGCGGAGAGGGGAGCGGGGCGAAGAGATCTCTGTTACCGCTGGTTTATAAGACAGCCGGCCCCTGTCTCCCGGGCGTCGCCCAGCACCCCGCTGGCCGGCTTCCCGCCTTCACTCAAGTGTAGCGTTCCCGCCAGAGCCGCCTCCCGCGCGCCCGCCACACCTCGGGAGTAAAGCGGGGAACCATCCGGCCCTGGACGGCGGGGCTCCTCCGTGGGGGCCTCCCGGGGCCGGGCGGCGCGGGCCCTGATTCGGGGGCCCTCGGCGCTGCTCCGCGAGCTTTATCTGCGCCGCGCTGCCGGTCCCATTTCAATGAACATTCCTGCGCCAGCCCGGCACGCCCCCCGCCCCGCCCCGCCGCCCGCCGGGCACGTCCCCCCATCCCCGACCCTCCCTACCGCAGGCTTCCCGGCACGCTCCTCCCCCCGCGGCCCCCGCCCGCCCGGCACCCCCCTCCCCTCGAGCCCTCCCCACCCCCCCGCCCCCTCCAGCCCCGCACAAATACAGTCTCTCCCCTGTGGCGGTGGGTGTGCGCGCGCGCCTTGTGCGCCGGGCCGGCGGAGACCCAGGTCAAACAAACAGCGCCGCCCGGAGCGAGCTCCGCTGAGCCTCTGACGCGGACAACTGCGGGCGCGGATTCTGCAGGCTCGGGGTCGCTACTGAGAGGCCCGGGAGTCCGGGAGCCGCGCGGGCGGCCCAGACGCGCACCCGACCGCAGCTGCGTGTTGAGAAACTGGCCGTGCCCGCACGGTCTGGCTGAGCCCTGACGGTAGCCTCAAAGCCTGGGATGTGATCAGGTGCACCGCTGCGTCCCCAGAGGCCGGCAGAGGAGTTTCACAGGCACTGCCTGACCTTGGGGGTCAGACAGACCCTTTTCGGGGAGTTTTTAGTGTCTGGTGTCTGGTTCAGCTTGGGCATCTATGATCTCATTGAGGTCCCTTTGAGAGAAGCAAGGCAGATGTCATGATCTCAGTTCCAGTGATGGGATGCGATGTTGAGGTGAAGAGTGGTCCCCTAATTTGTTTATAAAGCCATTCTCCTAGTGTCGGGGCAGTGACAGACCGCGCACTCGGTACTTTAGGGGCCAAAGACAGGGTTCCAAGCTGTACCTTCCTTAGGCGGTCACCAACGTACAAATTACCATAAATGGTGTCCTACTATCATTTATTGTTATTGTCTGCGAACGTGACAGATGTCAACACCTCTACATGCACAGACAGAATATAGGGCCACTTCTTAATGAGTGTATGTATGTGGGATGTCCAAAGTGGTAAACATTCCACATGGAATCTTTCTACAGAGAAGTCACCTTAACAAAACATCTAAACCTCTTTATTTCTTTAAAATAATTGCAAGTTGCTCAACCTTTGTTCCACAGCTCACCACCCAGGGGTGTTCTACTGCCTGCAAGAGCCAGCCCAGGCTTCTGGATTTAAAAAAAAAAAAAAAAATTTGTATAATACAGATAAATGAATTATGTTTATGAGTTTAATTTTTGAAAGATGATTGAAGCACATTTTTAGGAAAACTAGAGACCTGCTAAGGTGTTGGTGGCTAATGACTAGACCAGAAGGAAATAATTGTGACATGAGCTTGTAGTGAAACACCATCCGTCCCAGATTGTCCAGCTTCTGCTGGAATGGAAATGTGTATGAGGTACCATGCCATCAGCCAGAATGTTTTGCCCTTATATAGAATTATTGAGTCCTAAGGCATTCATAGTCTGTCTCTCCCTGGAGCAACAATCATGTCTCTAGGGCCACCCGGTCATAGTGGGTGCCTTGTATATACGGAACTTAATTTGTAAAATTTGTAATACACTCACAGGTTTTCTTTCTTTCTTTCTTTCTTTCTTTCTTTCTTTCTTTCTTTCTTTCCTTATTTATTATATTTATTTTTGAGAGACAGAGAGAGAGAGAGAGAGAGAGAGAGAGAGCCCGTGAGCAGGGGAGGGGTAGAGAGAGAGGGAGACAGAGGATCCAAAGTGGGCTCTGCGCGGACAGCAAAACAGAGAGCCCAATGGGGGACTCGAACTGAGGAACCTTGAGATCATGACCTGAGCCCAAGCCTGACGCTTACCACCCAGGCGCCCCTCCATGCTTCTTAACCCTTGGTGGATGCTAAAGAAAATGGAAACTCTTTTGAGATCTCCCCCAAGGGAACTTGTGGATGCCTCCCTCAGAACCTAGGAGCACGTGGGCTAGTGTCCTGGGGGGAGAGTCCAGGGCCTGGGGAGCTGCAGGAGCACGGCCCATTACCGTTTCCCCTGTGGGCATTCTCCATACACATGTGGCAGCTGAGGGACAGCTGCCTGGACAAAGACGGAGCACACAGGCGCAGCCAGCTTGTTGATATTTGGGGCCACGTAGATAAATTATCCCGATAACCAAGTGCATTTTCCCCTTTCCACCTCTTCCCCAGACAGTCTGACGCTGGGTAGATGCATTAGAAAGTAGGATGGCTCATTTAAAAGCTGATTTAGGAGAGGTCTCATGTTTTCAGCAGGTCCACTTTATATAGGAGAATATGCCCAGAAAGCTCTCTCTGTGACAGGAGCCCCTAACTCAGCTTTTGTTGGCAGGGTTCTTTTTGGCCTCTGCTGTCATTTGGGATTCCCCCCAGGGCCTGGAGCCTGACTTGCTTGGAGCAGGGCTGGAGTGGATCTGTAGTGAGAGGGTTCTGGGCTTACTGGGAGTAGAGGATGTGTGGGAAACAAATGTGCCCCACGAGAAGCGGGTAATACATTCTCCTTTCTCAAGTCCTGGTAATTTGGAGAGATTGGAGAGCAAGGGATTATAAAAAAGGATTTCAAATGTTTGACTCAGATCGGCCACGCAGACTGTTTCAATATCCAAATCTGCGAAGTTCTGCTTTGCATTTCCTTTTGATCTCTCTGGGAGTCTGGGAACAGAGACAGGAGGGGTGTGTCAAAATTGTGGTTGTTATAATACACAGCAGAATGTGTCAAACCAAGTTAACCCAGAGAATGAAGCTGCCAGTCCCAATAATCACTGTTATTTTCTGTCCAAGTCCCAGGAGGGTCCCTGCATAAAAAACGAACTGGCCATTAATTAACTAAACTCTAGGAATTATTATTATTATTTTTTTTATCAATCACCTCCCTCATTTTTATAGATAGGCCCAGAAAAACTGTGGCTGAGAGCATATGTTTGAGAAAGAGAGCAGGACTTGTGCTCAGCCTGGGAGAGCCAGACTCCTGATTGGATCCACGAGGCATGGTTAAGTGTCTGTAGACTATCAGCCTTTGACATTTGCCTCTTACCCAGTGTCTGCCTGCCAAGTAGCCTTTAATAAACATAGCTGGATTAATAACAAACCATTCATTAAATTCTTAGCACTACTTTTCTGCCTGGAATGAGGGGCAGACTAAATATTAATGATGGCCAGGGGTCACTCAGTGCTTGTCAGGCACTGTGCTTTCCACAGGCTTTTCTTATGTATGCGTCCAGTGTATTACCCCTTCTCCTTGTCGTCTTCTTCTAGATCTCTTCACAGGTCTTCAGGTCTTTGCTCAGGACCTCAGGTCACCTCTATTCCTGCCACCCAGGGAGCTACCAGCTATTCAGGGAGCAGCGGAGAAGATAAATAAATGTAACACATAGGTAAATTGTATAGCAGGATAGAAGGTGATATACACTATGGAGAAAACAAATAGGTGTGAAATAAACAAATACGTAAAGGGATCAGAAGTGTGCTTGCGTGTGTGCATTGGCACAACATGCAGGTGGACAATTGCAATTTTGAGAAGGGTGGTTGGACTAGACCTCTTCGACAAGATGACACTTGAGCAAGGGCCCAAGGCGAGGGAGAGTCACGTGGATCTGGAGGGAGTGTGCACAGCTAGTACAAAGGCCCTAAGTCAGGATCAGGCTTGGTGTGCTTGAGATTCAGTGTACTCAGAATAGACGGAGTGGCATGAAAGAAAGGGAGGAGGCAGAGGAGTCATAGGAGATGAGGTCAGAGCGATAAGGGGGCCTTGCTAGGCTAATGAAGAGCTTCGTCTTTTACTTTCGAGGACAACTGAGCACATTGGAAGGTTTTGAGTAGAGGGGTAATATAAAGGGATGTGAATTTGTAAAGGAGCTGTCGGGTTCTGTGTTCAGAATAGACTGCAGCAGAGCAGAGAGGGCAGGAGGGACTTGTTAGCAGGCAAGGGCAATAATCCAGACAACAGACCGAAGATGGTGAAGATGGCGGGCCCAGGGTGGAAGCAAAGGGGGTGGGGAAGAGTAGCCAGATTCCCAGCATATTCTGAAGGTTGAGTGAACAGGTTTCCAGACCCCATTGGATGTAGAATGTAAGACACGGTGAGACACAGAGTCCAGGATGATTCTAAGTTTCTCCGGCTTGGATAACTGGAAAGGTGGAGTTGCCATCAATTCAAAAGAGAAAGACCTGGAGTTCAGTTACAAAATTTGCAACGGTGAGACCGCTCCTAAGCAGTTGGGAGGGTAGGAGACAGGCCCAGGCTGAAAACATATATTTGAGAGTCATTGGCATAGGTAAGCCATCCGGAGCCACAATCCTGGATGAAATCACCAAGAGCATGAGCATAAATAGAGAAGAAAGGAAGCCCCAAATCAAATTCTTGGGCAGCCCAAAGGGTAAAAGGTCAGGAATTCGGAACAGAAACAATGTACAAACCAACTGGTTTGAAGGCTGCAAAAAAGTCAATGTCATTTTATTTTATTTTATTTTACTTTACTTTATTTTATTTTATTTTATTTTATTTTATAGTCAATGTCATTTTTTAAAAAATTTTTTTTTCAACGTTTTTATTTATTTATGGGATAGACAGAGACAGAGCATGAACGGGGGAGGGGCAGAGAGAGAGGGAGACACAGAATCGGAAACAGGCTCCAGGCTCTGAGCCATCAGCCCAGAGCCCGACGCGGGGCTCGAACTCACGGACTGTGAGATCGTGACCTGGCTGAAGTCGGACGCTTAACCGACTGCGCCACCCAGGCGCCCCGTCAATGTCATTTTTAAAAGATGTGTTAGGCTATTTTATATTACGAGAAATGAAAGAGACATTAGCACCGAATACATAAATATGTTTCATGGGGCGCCTGGGTGGCTCAGTCGGTTGAGTGTCAGACTCTTGGTTTCGGCTCAGGTCACGAGTTCCAGCCCCGCATCGGGTTCTGTGCTGCCAGTGCAGAGCCTACTTGGCATTCTCTCTCTCTCTGCTGCTCTTGAGCTGTCTCTCTCTGTCTCAAAATAAATAAACTTAAAAAAAAAAAGTACATTTCATGCACTTGGGTTGGATACTGGATAAAAAAGAAGTTAGGCAAGACATGTCTGGAACAATTGGGAACATTTGAATTTGCATAGGTATTGGATGAGATAGAAGTAATGTTAATTTTCTTAGATGCGATCACAGTAGAGTGGCTTTGTTGGAAATGTATGCGATGAAGCATGGTCTAATAAACTTTGCCGTGTGACAAAATGGGAAGAGCGGGCGAGTGGTTAGTGAAATAGTTAGATGAAGGGTATGTCCATACTCACTGTACTGCTCTTTCAGCTTTTCTATAAATCTGAACATTGAAAAAAAAAATCACAGGAAAATAAGATTGGAGGAAGTGGAGGAACTGGAAGGGAGAGATCGGAGAGGAAAGGCAGAAACACCAGAGAGGGCTTTGGCTTGGGAACCACCTGGAGCGGGTGGAAGAAGCAAGAAGGAACAGAAACGATGGAAAAATCTACTGTGGGTCAAATAAAATGACAGAAATGATTTTTGGACCTAAAACCAGAATCAGTGGTGACCTTGGTAGAGCAGTTGGGCAGAACCTAGAGGTGACCGCTGCCTCTGGTGGCTAAGCCCAAAGGATGGGCCTTTCTGACTAACTGAAGACTCGGTTTCCAGGAGGGAGACGGGGCGGGGAGGGGGGGGCAAGGGGGACAGAAGAGAAAGAGCAGGACAAGGACGAGGATCTGGAGGAGGAGTGAGGAGGGAGAGTGGGAAGGAGAGACTGCTCTGTGCCGGCCCAGCTGCGGGGAGCGTCTGGGAGGCTGGCCCCCCCAGCGTGGGAGGACGATGGGGGAGTAAGGGGGGGCATGGGAGAGTGTCCAGGAAAGGGGAGGATCCCCGCTCTGGCTGCCGCGCAGATTGGCGTTTTCTGTCGAGGGCGGCAGGCGCGTCAAACAACCTTTGATTACAGCAAATGTTAACCATTGGGGTTGGTTTTTATTTCGTAGGGAGCGCGTTCATTGGGACGGAGGAAGATGAGCGGAAAAACGGAATAACTAGAATAGGAGGGCGCTTATTTTATTCCTTGGTTTGGGCCGTTCTCAGGCGGCGCCGATCTAAGCGCCGCGTGGGGTTATTCGGACAAAAGGAGCAGAAAAGCAAATTTTGGTCTTCTTGAAACAGGAAGCAGCAGTTTTTTGCTTTGCTTTGTTTTGGTTTTGAATCTGACGCTTGAATGACCCCAGTAGTTACCGCGACTTAGTTTTCTGGGGAGGTAGCCCTGGCCGCCCGGTTGATTACTTAGATGCCAACCTCGATGACAGATCCACCCCTACCCCCAACAAGCCAGGCAGGTTTGTCAACGTCTTGAATCTTTCTCCCTTCCCTTTCTTCTTCAAATGTAGCTAGATTCTTTTTTTTTTTTAATTTTAAAAAAGTTTAGTTTTGAGAGAGAGAGACAGAGTGTGAGCAGGGGAGGAGCAGAGAGAGAGAGGGAGACCCAGAATCCCAAGAAGGATCCAGGCTCCAGCACAGAGCCCCATGCAAGGCCAAACCCAGTAACTGTGAGATCATGACCTGAGCTAAAGCTGAACACTTAACCGATTGAGCAGCCCAGGCGCCCCCAAATGTAGCTAGATTCTTAAAGTAGCAAACAGTCATGGAAAGAAAACCAGGCGGGGGTGGGGGGAAGTATACACAACAATTAAGATCCCCTAATTCCACTCCTCAGAGAAAAATTTTGATATTCTCCATTTACTCTTTCTTAAAATTATATGAATAATAAACTCCTTTTAAAGAAATAGGGATTGGACACGCAATTTTCTAACTTGCTTTTTTTCTTAACGTAATATTATGAAAAACTTTGCAATGCATCGAGTGTTGTTCTATCACATGCTATGAGTGACTGTCTATACTGCATATTGACTGTATTTTATCCTACGGATATATGCCAATTTTTAGAGCTACATTTCTTTTGTGGGATATTTAGCTTTTTCCCCCAAGTTTTGCGTTTAAGTAATGTTGCTAGCTGCATTCCTGTCATAAGTATGTTGCACGCCGCCTCTCGGGTTCTTTACTTGCTGTAAGGTGTGTTGAGGGAGGAGAGGGGGAGGAAGGCGTTAGTTCTTCCAGAAGGGCGGGGTGTGCTGGCAGACCCTGCTGGAAAAATGGAACTCACTCTGAGGTTTTCCTGTAGACCCTTCTCAGCGTTGTCTGCGGTGGCCCCCGCCCCCTCCACCCACACCCCGCACCAGGCCCTGGCCAAGGGGCGCTTGTCCCGTCCCAAGGTCCCAAGGCACTTGAAGGGCCTCTCACCCCTCCACTCCTTCTCTCCAGGGCTCCTCCGCGTGCTCCTCCTCCTGGTCTCCTGGGAGGCTTCAGTTTCTAGAGATGATCCTGTTGGGGACAACAGAGGCTAGAAGTGACGGCGGAGAGAGGTGGCCTCTGGATGTGCCACATTCCTGGTTCCCAGAGAGTTCCCAGGCCTAGACATAGCTGCTGGGGACTGGAGGAGAACTGCCTGCGGGGACTCTGGGCGCAGTTGGCAGCTGGGATGGCTGCCCTGTCATTTCCACCCCCTCCCGGCTCCACCCCTGGGAGCCCCTCGGTGGGTGCGGGGGTGTGTCCCCCCCCCCCCCTTTTGTGAATTGCCCTGGGGACGCCAGGGGAAAAAGAGGAGCTCGAAAGTCTGCGTCATCTGCCTTTGAGAGAAGAGTTCTTCTTGGCCAGGCTAGAGCAGTTTGGAAAGTGAAACTTGCTCAGTGCCTGGGCCTTCCCCACTTCGGGCAGCCTGGGGCCCAGAAAAACCAGAGGTTACAGCGGCCACAACCAGAATCTTGAGGGTGTTTGTCTTGCGTTGCTAGGGACGGACGTCTAGCAAGTACAGTTTTTTAAGGCACTAACTCAAAACCTCACCCCTATCCTTAACTGTGAAAAGCAAACCGTTAATACTTATTTAAAAAAAAAAATGACATGGAAGAATATTTTCAGGACTTGGAGCAGGGAGAGGTTTCTTACAATAGGAACAATCTATACAGTGAAAGACTGGGGAACTGGACTACGTCTTGTTCATCAAAAGCCGACTGTAGTTTAGCGAAAGGCAAACCCTAGTGGGCGATTTTCACAGCACCTCAGGGCAAAGGGCTGGCACCCAAAATACAGGACAAGTTCCTCCAAATCAGCAATAAGAGTAGAAAAATGGGCAAATGACTTTCTTTTAACAAAGAAGAAATCTAAATGGCCAGTAAATATAAGGAAAGGTGCTCATCCTCAAGAGTCTAGATTCTCCAAAATTGAAAAGCTGGACAATACTAGGCGTGGCTGAAATGAGGAGCCAGGGGAATGAAAACTGGAAATATGTTTGGCAATATCCCATAAAGCCGGAGGCCCAATCACTCCATGACTACATTTCTGCTTTTGTGAATAAAGGCTGTTGAAGTGTGTGTAGATATGTACCGTGAGACTGTACATCAAGGTTCATACAAATGTTATTTTAATAGGTCCAAAGTGGAAATGATCCTAATGTCCACTAATAGTAAAACAGACTGGTATAGGGGCGCCTGGGTGGCGCAGTCGGTTAAGCGTCCGACTTCAACCAGGTCACGATCTCACGGTCCGTGAGTTCGAGCCCCGCGTCGGGCTCTGGGCTGATGGCTCAGAGCCTGGAGCCTGTTTCCGATTCTGTGTCTCCCTCTCTCTGTGCCCCTCGCCCGTTCATGCTCTGTCTCTCTCTGTCCCAAAAATAAATAAACGTTGAAAAAAAAATTTAAAAAACAGACTGGTATAGTCACAGTTTGGAATAGCATAGAAGACTATGTATAGAATCCCATAAGTATGGGATAATAAGTAAATGATAAGTATGGAATACTATACAACAATGAAAACCAATAAGCCCCAGATACAGCAGCGATGAATCTTAAAGACATAATACGGAGGGGCGACTGGACCGCTCAGCTGGTTAAGCTTCTAACTGTTGATTTCTACTCAGGTCATGATCTCACCGTTTGTGGGTTTGGCCCTGAGTAGGGCTCCGGGCTTCAGTGCTGATAGCATGGGGCCTGCTCGGCATTTTCTGTCTCTTTCTCTCTGCCCTCCCCTGCCTCTGAAAATAAATAAATAAGCTTGAAAAAAAAAAGATATACTATTGAACCAAAGAAGCCAGGGACAACAGAACTCATACTAAGTGATCATTTGTATCAAGTTTTAAAAGCAGGCAAAATTTAACTAGGGTATATTGTTTAGGGATGCAGATGCATCCTTAGGTGATCTATCTATCTATCTATCTATCTCCATTCATCCTTAGGTGATATATATATGTATATATATCTATATCTATAGATCTATATATCTATATATATCTATCCATCTATATAATATGTCATATATATATGTGTGGGTGTGTGTGTGTGTATATACACACACACACCCACACATATATATACGGTACCTGGGTGGCTCAGTCTGTTAAGCTTCTGACTTTGTCTGGGGTCATGATCTCATGGTCATGATCTCACGGTTTGTGAGTTTGAGCCCTGTGTCAGGCTGTGTGCTGACAGCTCAGAGCCTGGAGTCTGTTTCGGATTCTGTGTCTCCCTGTCTGTCTGCCCCTTCCCTGCTCACACTCTATCTCTCAAAAATAAAGAAACGTTAAAAAAATTAAAAAAAAATATATTCGTGTAACAGTGTAGGAAATAGAGGTCACTGCTAGGAGAGAGAGAAGGGGAAGGTGTATGATCCAGAGTGGCTGGCAAGAGTTCCACAGCCTGGGTGGCTGTGATCCTAGTGTTTTTTTCACAACAACTAATTAGTCTTGGGACTTACGTTTTACGTACTTTTTGGGGGTATGTTTTTATACTTCATCCCCCAAATTAAAAATGATAGATATGATCTGAGGCAGGATGCGGGGAGGACCCTCCCGAATTTCTGGTGAATGGAAGGGAGAGCGGAAGGATAAAGTCTTGCTCTTTTCAGCTAGGCACAACAAAGCCAACTATCCTAATACACTGTGGACATCACGTGATTTCCTAGTGGTGATTCCTTACCTGTCACTTTAATTCTGTAGGGAAGAGGAATAGTTTAACTTAATCGCAATGAACATATCAAGGCTTGGCCTAAAACAGCACCTCAATTTTTTGAAAGCAGCCCACTGATTTTTTAAAAAGTTAATTATCTCCTTTGCATTAGCCGAATGAGTCCCTATCCTAAATGAGGTTCATTTGAGCTAGAAGGCCAGCTGTCTGCCTGGGTTGCAGCCTTTGACCCAGTGGAACCTTAGGTGGTGACTCCCCAAGCCATTCCTCCCTCTTCCCCAGGGAACCCCTCAGGGACAGAAGCTGCTTAGCTGCAGGCATGTTACTAGGAATGTACCAATTTGCTGGGAGAGAATTCTGCAGCAAAATTACAAAAGCACAGGGAATTAGAAAATATAGAAGGTGTGCTCCCTGGCAAGGCAGAACTTACTGGATGATCTGATTGTTAAAATTGAAAAAATAAGCGGTGGGTGTCACAACAAAAATACTTGTATAAACCTTAGCCACATTTTGCATTTTATTATTTTAACAGGACAGCCATACCTCTAAGTATATATTTTGAAATACACCTTGAAGCAGACACGAATGCTCTGTAGAAAAATGACATGTTCACTCTGTAAGTCTTAGAGAAACTTGCTCTCCAACCCCTGCTAACAATAGTTCTTGCACTGTGCCAGACCTCTAGGGTCTTCATGGATGTGAACGTTAGCTTAGAAAGCACCCCGGGTGACTCAGTCTGTTAAGCCACAGGCTTTGGCTCAGGTCATGATGTCACTGTTTGTGAGTTCAAGCTGGTTTATGAGTTCAAGACCCGCCTGGGGCACTCTGCTGTCAAGGAAGAGCCTGCTTCAGATCCTTGCTCTCCCTCTCCCTCTCCCTCTGCCCCTTCCCCGCTTGCTGTCTGTCTCTCAAAAACAAGTAAACCTTAAAAAAAAGTATTTTGTTAAACATATGTAAACATATGTGTTTTGCTAAAAAAAAAAAAAAATGAGAAGGTTAACTCTTTTAATTGTACTCCGGACCATTTGAGCTGGACGTTCCACGTTACAGCTGGGGAAACTGAGGCCCAAGAGCCTAAGTTCTTTGCTTATTCAAAGCCTGGAGAGTTCCAGAGGCTGAGTTCTTAACACCACGGTGCACTCACTACCTTGGAGCCGTCCGGAATGACGTCCAGAAGCCCACGGACCGGTGGACTCCGTGTGGAGTTTGCGAGGTCTCCGGGGCCCCCCACCGAGAGCTTTCCTCTCGTGACCGGTGGCGCCCACCCCACTCCCGGGCCGGGGCTTGCACAAATTAGCTTCCTCCGACCCAGGGGACAAGAGGCACTTAACAGAAGCCCAGACAAACGTGCCCGCTCCCCCTCCCCTCCTCCCCCGAGCTCCGATCGAGACCCAAGTTTTCTAGAAACAGGAGACCCCGAGAAAAGCCTGGTGGCCTGGATCTCGGTCTTAGACTTGCAGAGGGGAGGGCGCGGATGGCTTCACGGCGAAGTCCCTGCGACGCGGCGAACAGCAAGGATGCTGTCAGGAATGGTGCACAGAAAGTCAGGGACGGCTGTGAAATGAAGGCCACCTCACTAGGCCTTAATTCCAAGGGCGGGAGTGTGGCGGACCGCTTATCCCTGCCCCCGCTGTTCCCGACCGGGCAGGGGGCCGCGTCCCCGCGCTGCGCCCGCCTCCTCCCGCGTCCCGCTCCGCTCCCCGCCGCGCCGCAGGTGGGGGGCCGGGGGGCGTGGGGGAGTTGTTTTCCTCCGACCTGGGGGCCG
>NW_024412412.1:34214935-34244321 GCF_014898765.1 Herpailurus yagouaroundi | reverse complement strand
GGGGGGAGCGCGGGGCCCGACCCGGCCTCCGGCGCGTCATGTCCCCGCGGGGGGCCTGAGACCCGCACAACCCCTGGTGCGCTTTCCAGACTCCAGAAGGACAGAAGCTGGCAAGTACCGCGCCCCCTCCCGGGGCACCTAACGGCCGGCTTTGCCCGGATCCTGTTCCTTTTTTCCGACTGGTATCCGATTTCCCCTGGTACTCCTGTTCACTTAATAGCTTGTGTTAATTACACTCACTTTTAGAACACCTAAATATTTATTTTAACCCGATTCTAGATAATAGTACCCGTTAAAGCACAGGCGCGAAGGGTTATATATTTGCCAGTACACATTGCATTGTAATCATAATTTAAAAGAAGTCCGTCCATGTATGACTTCGCATGGTCTTTTACACCATCTGTGATTTGGACACCACGCTCTGGAAGAGACAGCTTATTCTATTTCTCATACCGCCCTCCCTCCTCCAATTTAAAAACAGCCGCATTTTACAGATGAGGTGCGTAGGTACCCTTTCTGGGATAGAAACGCACACCAGTTCCACCAGCCTGGGGAGGGATAGGAGAGAGGAGCAGGAAGCTATCAATCTGCCGTCTGATCGCACACAAAAGATCGAATCTAGTGTTTTGTGGACAAATTTAGGAAGCAGTTCCTGGCCTGCTGGCTGTCTAGAGTCTCGTTCTATGCTGGTGTCCCACCTCCGCCCCAGGGCTACCCTGCGCATTCAAGAGCTTCCACACACTCATCTGTGCCCCAGAGGGTTGCCCTGATGGAGCTGATCTTTCAGCAACCAGTTTCACCTGCCCAGTGAGTGTCTCTATTTCCTGCCGTAAGATGCCCCTTTGCAAAACGAGGCAGCAAGCTATTTGATGGCGTTGGCCGTCCGGACCAATCTGCCTCTCCATTTCTCCACTTGATGAAGGGCCGTCCTGACGGGAGACCGTGCCTTACCCAAAGGGTTGAGTGTCTGCCCCAGAATTCTCAGACTTCAAAGTCCCTGTGAATTACCTGCGACCTCGTCAAAATGCAGGTTGTGATTCAGTAGTGGGCCGCCTGATTCAGTGATCTGCGTTTCCCACAAGCTCCCAGGGGGTGCTAATGTTACAGGTCCCCAGACCACACTTTGAGTAGTAAAGGCCCAAGGGATTTCTAATCTGCCAGGCGGGCTCCAGGGGCAGAGAATTGGGGTTTGGCAACATCTTGCTTTGGCCTGAGGCAGGCCTTTTGCTAAATAAATGAGTTGATTAGAAAGATAGTGAGGTAGGTGGTGAAGACTAGAGTCTTAGAGACTAAGCCATAAATTTGTATTACACCATGAACTGTGGGAACTTGGCTAAGTCACATAACTTCTTTGAGCTTCTGTTTCCTCATCTGTAAATGGGGACAGTAACCTGCGTCCTGGGTTTATGCTTCGACACGGAAGGAAAAACCCACGTAAATGTTCTTTTTTAAGATGTAAAGCAGTGACCACCAGTAAAGGATTAATGCTTTATTCTCCACGAAATTGTGGTAATTTCTCAAAAAGTACATTGTTGTATATGCATGTCCCAGAGCTATGTTATTCTAAAGCAAAAGCTACACTCTTTTCTCTGAAATGACTTAAGGATCACGGTTCATTTTTACGAGCTATCAAGCTTCTTAGAAAAAGGCATAAGAAAGACAAATGACAATTTTTGAGGTCACTGCTAGCTGTATCTCTCACATCGACCTTAGGAGAATGTGTCACATTGGGGGGAATGCCTCAGGGGCAAGATACGGTCTCTGGCTCTGGTCGTGGGAAGGCATTCTGGATCATTGTATTTCATGCTTTATTGGAATTTGTATCAGCTTCCTTTTTTTTTTTTAAATTAGAATTTGTATCAGCTTATTGTTAGGAGGTGGTGGCCATCCTTTCATGAAGAGGAGGTTTTCCCGTGGCAACGTACAGCTCAGAACAAAAACAATCTCATGTAAGCCTCGCCTTAGCTAGGAAGAGGACCCAGATGTGGCAGCAAGGTGGGTTGGAAAGAACTTGGAAGAGGGGACCTGGATTCTAGTCTTCACTCAGCCATTAACTACTGCGATGGCCACTTCTTACATCTATCTCTTTTTCGGAAAATAGGAGTCGCTTGTACATTAGTGGTAGTTTCACTTCTCTTAAACAAGGGTTACCAAATGTTGGTCCTTCAGAGATGGGGTGTTTGACCCACACTGTTTGTTTATTTCAGATTGATAAACTTTTTTATTTTTATTTTTATTTTTTTTAGTGTTTTTGTTTATTTTTGAGACAGAGAGAGACAGAGCATGAACGGGGGAGGGTCAGAGAGAGGGAGACATAGAATCTGAAACAGGCTCCAGGCTCCGAGCTGTCAGCACAGAGCCCGATGCGGGGCTCGAACTCACAAACCGTGAGATCATGACCTGAGCTGAAGTCGGCCGCCCAACCGACTGAGCCACCCAGGCACCCCGATAGACTTTTTTTTAAGGGGGAATTTTAGGTTCACAGAAAAATTGAGAAGAAAGTACAGAGTTCTTATGTTAAGTTCCACCCCCCCCCAACAATTTCCTCTATTTTTAACCCCTTGCATCAGGGTGGTACATTTGTTGTAATTTATGAACCGATGTGGCTGCGTTATTATTAACAAAGGACACGATTTACATCCAGGCTCATCATTGTGCAGTGTATTCCATAGGTCAGGACAATATGGATCCATCAGTGTTGTATCGTACACAACAGTTCCACTGCCCTCAAAATCCCTGTGTTTCCCTCATTCATCCCTCCCTGCCCCTGAATCCCTGGCAACCACTCATCTTTTTATTGTCTCCACAGTCCTGCCTTTCCTAGGACGTCATAGAGTTGGAATCACAGAGGGTGTAGACTTTTCAGCCTAGCTCCCTTCACACTGACACACATTTAAGGTTCTTCTGTGTCTTTTCATGGCTTGGTAGCTCATTTCTTTTATTGCTGAGTATTATTCCATTGTCTGCACGTGTGTACCACAGTTTAACCATTCACCTGTTGGAGTTCACCTTGGTTGCCTCTAGTTTGGGGCGGTTATGAACAAAACAGCTATAAACATCTGTGTGCGAGGTTTGCACAACAAGTTTTCAACTCATTGGGTGGATCATCTAGTAAGAGTATGTTTCGTTTTGTGGGAAACTGCCGAAATGTCTTCCCAAGGGGCTGTACCATTTTGCATTCCCCCGGCAATGAACGAGAGTTCCTCTTTGCTCCACATTCTCACCAGCATTTGGGGTTGTCAATATCTTGGGTTTTAGCCATGCTAATGGTGTCGCCTTTTCATCAGTTAGCCAGTCTAGTGGTATTATTTATCATGATCGGTTTAACTTGCAATTCACAAATGGGACATAACGTAGAGTATCTTTTCATATACTTGTTTGCCGGATCTGCTTATCCTGGTTGGTGAGGCATCTGTTTAGATCTTTTGTCCATTTTTAAGTTTGGTTGTTTTCTTACTGTTGACATTTAAGAGTTCTTTGTGTATTTTGGATACAAGCGCTTTATCAGATGTGTCTTTTGCAAATATTTCTCCCTGTCTGTGACTTGTCTTCTCATGCTCTGAACAGTGTCGCTCACACAGCTGTTTTCATTTTAATTAAGTCCATTCCAACTTAATTAGTTTTCCTTTCGTGGATTGTGTTTTTGGCATTCTATCTAAAAAGTCATTGCCTGGCCCATGCTGTATTTAAATTTTTTTTTTTTCTTTTTTAAATCTTTATTTATTTTTGAGAGAGAGAGACAGAGTGTGAGCAGGGGAGGAGCGGAGAGAGAGGGAGACAAAGAATCCGAAGCAGGCTCCAGGCCCTGAGCTGTCAGCACAGAGCCTGACGCGGGGCTTGAACACACACCCTGTGAGATCCCAATCTGAGCCAAAGTTGGACGCTTAACTGACTAAGTCACCCAGGCACCCCGCCCATGCTGTATTTTAAAATGTTTGAATCTGAGCTGATATTTTAAAAAATGGAAATATTAAAAACAAACCTGACATCGGCCAGCTATAAATTGAAGGTTTAAAAAAAAAAATAACAGGCTTTGTTCTGGTTACGGTGGTTGTATAGCCAATGACCTCAACCTCAATAATCGTTTATTGTGCTTATGGTTTCTGTAGGGCTGGAAATTCACAAAGGGCACAAAAGGGATGGTTTATTTCTCTCCCATGATGTGTGGGTGTCAGCTAGGAGACTCCAGGCCTGAGGGCTGGAAATATCTAAAGACATTCTCCTGTCTGTGGTTGATGTCGGCTGTCAGCTGAGACCCTGACTGGGGCTGTTGGCAGAAACACTTATATGTGGTCTTCCCATGTGGCTCCTTGGCTGGGTTCCCAGGGTAAGTGGGGAGAGAGATAGAGAAAAAATAGAGAAAAAAAAATATATATAGAGAGAGGGAGAACCAAGCAAAAACCATATCCTTTTTATGACTTAGCCTCAGAAGTCACATGGCATCATTTCTGCTCTACTCTAGTGGTTAAAGCAGGAATGATCCAATCAAGTTCAAGGAGAGAGGAAATAGACTGCACCTCTCAATGGAGAATAGTAAGAATGTGCAGCTAGAAATATTGTCATCATTTTTGGAAAATGCAATCTACTGCAGACCTATAATCCTCAAGATTGTCATGATCGTGAAGGTCAAGGAAAGACTGAATAACTGTCCTAGATTAAATGAGCCTAAAAAGATATGAAAACTGAATGCAAACATGATCCAGGATTTCCTTTTGCTACCAAGGGTATTATTGGGAAAGTTGAAATCTGAATAAGATACCACTGTTAATTTCCTGGTTTTGATAGCTTCACTGTGGTTTTATTAGAGAATATATTTAGAAAATATATACTTAAGTATTTATGTAGAAAGGGGAATCATGTCTTCAACTTCTTCTTGGTTTAGAAAAAATATCTATCTATCTATCTATCTATCTATCTATCTATCGTCTTCCTACCTATCTATACACACACACACACACACACACACACACACAGGTGGAGAAGAGAATAGAGCAAATGTGGTAAAATTTTAATGTTTGAGGAATCTTGGTAAAGGGTACATTCAAATTTTTGTACCTTCCTGCAGTTGTTCTGTATGTTTAAATTCTGTCATATTAAAATTTTAAAATATTTATGTATTTATAAACATTAAAAAATTAAAAAAAACAAAGTTTATTTGTACATGTATTTATTTAAAAATTCTTCAATGTTTATTTTTGAGAGAGAGAGAGAGAGAGAGAGCACGAGCAGGGGAGGTTCAGAGAGAGAGGGAGACACAGAATCTGAAGCAGGCTCCAGGCTCTGAGCTGTCAGCACAGAGCCTGATACGGGGCTCAAACTCATAACCACGAGATCATGACCTGAGCTGAAGTCAGGCGCTCAATGGACTGAGCCACCCAGGCGCCCTGTGAACTTGAGTTTTTATGGCACAGGAACAGGAGATAAAAGTCTACGGCCCATCTATGGAGAATCTAGTAGAAGACTCACCACATAAATCCAGGACCCCCTGCAGTGACATTCTCTGTGCTGAGAGTGACTTAGAAAAAATCCATACCTTGGAAGACATAACAAGTTAATTTGCCATAAAGGCAGAGAGTAAAAAACATAGTACCTGCAAACTCAAGCTTAAAGCTGTCGCTCACATAGGTTTGCAATACAAATTCAGATGATCTGAACCTCAGTCTGATAATTAAGTTAAGTTTCAGGTTCCCGTTGGAAGCAAACATGAATGTCCACTGGAGGAACCCACCTTCAAGACTCAGAATTCATACAAGTAAAACTCCAAGAAATATGAAACCATGGCAAAAGTAAAATGCACACACACACACACACACACACACACACGCACGCGCACCCATGGGCATGGGAAACATACCCAGGACCATAAGCAAGAGCTGGTGGAAACAACAGATAGCAAAATTAGGCCCACAGAAAGTTTAGATATTGAAATGAGCTGGCTCAGAATGTCAAGTGACCATGTTTGATATGTATGAAGACATATAAAGAAGGATGACAACTTAAGGAGTTAAGAGACCATTGGGAAAGTGAGAAACAGTCCCTGTCATCTAAGGGCTGGCCTAGCACTCACTGCTAGGCCATGGGGTTCTGTTGAATGTAAACCACTCCCCAGAACACGAGCATCAGGTAAAGTCAATCTGTGACCAGGATAGATCCAGACAAAAGCAAGACCCCACCATAATCATGTATGACAGGATATGAAATTGCCCTAATAGAAAAATGACCCATCACCCCATCTTGGCTAATATGAGTGACTGCTATTTTAACTGTAGTCTTGGCCTCATCTGTCTTCCTTCTAGATAAGATTTCCTGATACCCAGAATTACCCCATTTCCTGACAGCATCCTCTGTTTCCTTAACCACCATCCCCAAACCACCCAAATACAGCCAAAATCTTATAATAGGCCTTTTTAAAAAACAAACAAACAAACAAACAAACAAAAAACTACCTTCTTATCCAGATGTCTCAAGGTTCCCCATGATGTGCATTTTCTTTTGCTTCCATGAGTAATAAACCCAAATTGTTCAACTACAGGTATGTTCTTGGCAGTCTTTGGCCTGGAGAGCATGAATAGTATAAAAAATAAGCTAATTTGAAGGATAACCAAATATTACTTGTAGAAATAAAAATACAGAGAGAGAAACTCGATGGATGGGTTTAACACAGCAGCTTGGACACTAGAGAAAGAATTAGTGAGCTGGAAGATGCATCCAAAGAACTGACTGATTCTGCACCCGAATGACAAAGAGATAGAAATATGAAAGGGTGGCCAGAGCAAAAGGTGTAACATACATCTTATCTAAGTTCTAGAAGTCTTGAAAAGAGAGGAGAGCGAGAATGAGGTGAAGGCAACATTTGAGGAGCTATAGAGCTGACACTTTTGCCAAGATGATAGACATCAATTCTCAAATTACAGAATTTTGGTGAACCCCAATCATGAAATATAAATAGAAATCCACACTTGGATGCAACAGAGGAAGCTGAAAATGCAAAATTTGAGAAAATATTAAAAGCAGCCATGCAGGAACGATAGATGATCTCCAAGCGGGCAATGCTTGACCAATGGCTGACTTCTCAACAGCAGTAAGGAAAGCCAGAAGAAGGTGGAATGATATCTCCATTGTGCTAAGAGTGAATGTTTGACAACCTAGAACAGAGTGTCTAACAAAGGGTTTATCCAACGAACGAACACTAAGAGCATTTGTCGTCAGCAAATCCTCATGGGTGTGCTCCAGAAGCAAGGGAAGTAATCCCAGAGAGGAAGTCTGAGAAAAAAAAGAATGTAAACAACAACAACAATAATAACAACCAATGTTGACAAGGTGGCTACCAAGCAAATCTGAAACTAAGCAAATCATGAATATATATAATGATCACAAAAAGAATGTCTTACAGGGTTGGGAAAAAAACAAGATAGGAAAGAGGAACAAGAATAACAATTATGTTAAGAGGAAAGATCAACGTTGTTAAAAGATCCCATGGTCCTTGAGTTGGTTGGAAGAAGGGTAAAAATAATGGTTAACTGTTGACTTTGTCAAGTTGGGTGTGCATGTTATAATTTCTTGAGCATGTTGGTTTCCTAGATTCGCCATCACAAAGTGCCATGCACAACAGAAATTTATTTGCTCATTGTTCTGGAGACTAGAAGTCCAAGATGAAGGTGCCAACACGTTGGTTTCTTCTGAATGTTCTCAGAGGAGAATCTGTTCCAGGCTCTCTCCTATCTTATGATGACAGTCAGAAATCCATGGGGTTCCCTGTCTTGTGGATGCCTCACACCAATCTCTGCCTTCATCTTCACGGGCTGTTCTCTTTGTGTGTCTCTGTCTTATAAGGACATGAGCCCTATTGGATTAAGGACCCACCCTACTCTACTCTAACCTCATTTGAACTTAACAAGTTATATCCACAATGGCTTTATTTCAATAAGGTCATATTCAGAGGTACTGAGGGTTAGAATTTTAATATATCTTTTTGGGGGGACCCAATACTTTACACGAAGGGTAGCTAATGAAAGAACAGAAATGGTAGAGGGGGAAAAACCGGAAGGAGCGAAAAAACCTCATTGCAAGAGAAGGAAAGAAAGGAAAAAAAAAAGGCAGGAAAGATAGAAAAACCAAAATAAAGTTGTAGAAATAAATGCAAATATGTCCATAATTACTATACCTTTTAATAGACTAAGTTCCATAGGTCAAGGATAGACTTTTAAATTGCATGAAAACAAAACACCTCATTAGGTAATAAGTATATATGTGTGTATATGTTTCCCCCGCCAAGAGATACATCTGAAACAGATGCACAGGAGCGCCTGGGTAGCTCATGCAGTTTAGTAGCTGACTTTTGGTCTCTGCTTCCGTCATGGTCTCGCAGTGCATGAGTTCGAGCTCTGCATTGGGCTCTGTGCTGATGGCGTGGAACTGATGGCATTGGGATTCGGTTTCTCCTTTGTTTCTGCTCCTCCCCTGCTTGTGCGTGCTCTCTCTCTTTCTCTCTCTCAATATAAATAAATAAACTTCAAAAAATAAAAATAAAAAAATAAAATAAATGCACACAAGTTCTTGAAATTAAAAGGATGGAAAAAGAGGAAGTGGGCATATACTAATTTAAAGCTATTGATTACTACAGAGAAAATAGATTTTGGGTCAAGAAGCATGATTATTAGTGAAAAAGAGAGTTTCATAAGGAGAGAAGATTAAATTCTCCCGGAAGAGACAATATTCTAGACGTGTATGTATCTAATAACATAGTTTCAAAACACCTGAAGCAAATATTATCGTATTTATAAAGGGAGTTGGATAAATGTTCAGAGTAAAAAAAATTGAACATAGTTCTTCTAGGAGTTGACTTCTTTAAATAAACATGTGCTCAATTTATTTAACTCATTAAATTAGTGAGAGAACCAGTAAGAAGTTACAACTGATTCAAAGGACAAAGTAGCATATGTCACACACACACACACACACACACACACACACACACACACACACTCATGCACAGAAGCAGTTAAGGAAGGTTGAAATGAATTTAAAATAGATGCAAAATAGATGCAAAATGGTGGCATAGCCGGGTGGCTCAGGAGGTTAGGCATTTGACGACTTGGGCTCAGGTCATGATCTCACACGAGCCCCACGTGGGGCTCTGGGCTGACAGCTCAGAGCTGGAGCCTGCTTCAGATTCTGTGTCTCCCTCTCTCCTGCCCCTTCCCCACTTACGCTCTGCCTCTGTCTCTCTCTCTCGAAAATAAATAAACATTAAAAAAAATAAAAATAAAATAGATGCAAAATGGATCAATAATCCATTTCATTCAACTGGTCCTTACTAATTTGCATTTCTATGGATAAAATCTTTTGCATTATCATCAAATTTCTTTAACCTATGGAGTTATCAATAACTAATTCAAAGACAATGAAAGGCACAGATAAGTTGGAAAGATGTCCTGGACAGAACACTTGGTAATTTTTTTTGTACGTTTAAAATTTTTTCAAAATTGTTCATAGCAGTAGTCCCTATTGTGATCATAATAATCTCAAAGGAAGATTCTTCTTTTTTAAAAAAAATATTTGTTTACTTAAGTAATCTCTACATGCAATATGGGGCTTGAACTTGTGACGTTGAGATCAAGAGTCTTGTGCTCTACCTACTGAGCCAGCCAGATGCCCCAAAGAAAGATTACTCTTGAAGACAAAATAAGGCTGCTGTCACTAGATTCGGCTTGATTATTTAAAAAAGTGCTGCCAGACTGTTCCTTTACTGTGGAGTTTGCTTTGCAATCTGGAGCCATAGAGAATCAAATTAAGTCCACAGTTGTATTTCTCTGTCACTGTTATTTCCAGTGTAGTCTCAGCTGCTCAGATCATTTACAATGTTATAAATAATAACTTATACACTCATGGGTTAAAGAATACATCAAATAAAAATCAGAAAATATTCACAACTGACCTGTCATAAAATACTACTTTTGGAATTTGTGGAACATAGAAGAAAATCTGTGGCCCTAAATGTTTATAATAGAAAAGAAGAAAGGCTGAAAATAAATGAGCTAAGCATTCATCTTGAGAAATTAGAGAAAGGACAGAGAATAAAAAGTAGAGAAGAAATAGAAGAGTGAGCTTAAGGAAACAGAAAACAGAGCTACAGGGGCGCCTGGGTGGCTCAGTCAGCTGAGTGTCTGACTTCAGCTCAGGTCATGATCTCACGGTTCGTGAGTTCAAGCCCCACATCGGGCTGGCTGCTGTCCACGCAGAGCCCTCTTTGGATCCTCTGTGCTCCTCCCTCTCTGCTCCTTCCCAGCTGGCTCTCTCTCTCTCAAGAATAAATAAAACTTTTTAAAAAATTCAGAAAAGAAAACAAAGTTACAAAAGACAGCTTCAGCAAAGTCAAATGTTACATGTAAATATTAATACCATTGAAAAATCTGTGGCAGGATTGATTAAAAAAAAAAAAAAGAGAGAGAGAAGGCACAAGTAAATAATATGAGGCACGAACAATGGGACCCTAAGCACTTATGCTGCATAGGTTAGTAAGGTAAGAAGAAGGTGTCCTACATTTGGAAACAGGTAAAGTGGTTGAATTCCTAGAAGGACACAGTGTTTCTTTTTTTTATTTTTTTATTAAATTTTTTTTTCCAACGTTTATTTATTTTTGGGACAGAGAGAGACAGAGCATGAACGGGGGAGGGGCAGAGAGAGAGGGAGACACAGAATCGGAAACAGGCTCCAGGCTCTGAGCCATCAGCCCAGAGACTGACGCGGGGCTCGAACTCCCGGACCGCGAGATCGTGACCTGGCTGAAGTCGGACGCTTAACCGACTGCGCCATCCAGGCGCCCCAAGAACACAGTGTTTCCAAATTGATTCAAGATTAAAGGGAAAGCTTATGCCACAAAAGGCACAGCCAACAAATGAAAAAAACTAGACCATTTAGGGGTCCCTGGGTGGCTCCGTTGGTTAAGCGGCCGACTTCAGCACAGGTCATGATCTCACGGTTCGTGAGTTCAAGCCTCGTGCAGGGCTCTGTGCCGACGGCTCACAGCCTGGAGCCTGTTTCAGACTCTGTGTCTCCCTCTCTCTCTGTTCCTCCCCTGCTCACGCTCTGTCTCTCTCTCAAAAATAAATAAAGATTAAAAAAAAAAACTAGACAACTTGGACTTGGTGAAAATTAAACCATTTTTGTTTTGTTCCGGAAAAAAAAAATTGTTGCTTCAGCCTGTAAACTAAACTAAAACTCAAGAACAAAGCAGACAAACAACGTGCTTAAAAAGTGGGCTAAGGACTTGAACAGACAATTTCTCCAAAGAAGCAATGGAAACAGTCTAGGTGCTGAACGTCACTCATCATGAGGGGCATGCAAGTCACATCCATTAGGGTGGCTACTATCAAAAAACAGAATGACATGTGTTGGGGAGGATGTGGAGAAACGGGAAGCTTGTGCACGGTTAGTAGAAATGTAAAATGGTACCGCCCGCTATGGAAAACGGTAGTGTGGTTGCTCAAAAACTTAAAAATAGAACTACCACCTGATCTGGCAAACTCACTTTTGGGTATGTCAACAAAAGAATTAAAAGCAGAGACTTGAAGAGGTATTTATTTATTTATTTGTTTACTTGTAAGGGTTTATTTTTAGCAGCGAGAGAAAGAGACGATGTGCACGAGGGGCGGAAAGAGAGAGAGGGAGAGAGAGAGAAGCCTAAACAGGCTCTGCACTGTCAGCGCAGAGCCCGATGCGGGGCTTGAACCCACCAACCACGAGATCATGGCCTGAGCCGAAATCGAGAGTCAGAAGCTTAACCGATTGAACCACCCAGGCGCCCCTTGAAGAGGTATCTACACTCCCATGTTCATAGGAGCATTATCCACAATAGCCAAGTAGGTGTGCAAACGGCTCAAACGTCCATCGATGCACCAATGGATAAACAAAACGTGATGTACACACACAGTGTGATATTATTCAGCCTTGCAAAGAAAGGTGGGTTCTGACACGCCCCAGAACACGGATGAACCATGAATATGTGGTGCTACCTGAAACAAGCCAGTCACAGAAAGATAAATACTTATGTAAGATTCCACTTACGTGAGGAACCCAGAGTAGTCAAATTCATAGAGACAGGAAGTAGAATGGTGGTTGCCAGCAGCTGAGCCGTGGGGGGGAGGGGGAAGGGCGGTGGGGTGGGGGGCGCTGGCCGGGGAGAGGGGATGGGGGGCAGTTACCCTCAGCGGTTTTAGTTTTGCAAGATGAAAAGAGTTCTAGGGATGGAGTCCTGTTTGTTGCACAGTATGAATACACTTAAAACCACTGAACTTTAAAATGGTCTAGATGGAAAATTTTGTTATGTGTTTTTGTGACAATTTTTAAAAAAGAAGAAAAGAATAAAGTGAAGCCTTGAGTAGCTTTATAATTGTTAAAGGAATCTAGTCAGTGATAAAGACAGCCAATGCATAGCATAGTACTTACTGTGGGTCAGGCAATACTCTAAATATTTTTTATATTTATGATCATCTCAGGTAGGTGATATTGTTATTCATGCCTATTTATGGATGAGAATACCAAGTCACAGATCCCGTAACTTGCCTAAAGTTGCAAAGTAAATAGGAGGCAAAGCCGGGATTAACATGCTGACACTTTAGCTTCAGATCTATGCCCTTAATCAGTAGTTTAAAAATCTTTCCTCCAAGAACACAACAGTCCCAAATCACTACAGCTGGGTCCTTCCAAACATTTAGGGAATGAGTAATGCCAATCCTACAGAAACTTTGTAGAGAGTCAACACGAAATCCTGCATTTACCCAAAGAATGCAAGCTTGGTTTGCTTTTAGAATATCAATGAATTTATCACTTAATGGATCATTTCAATAAATTCAGAAATATATTTGATTATAATTCAACATTCGTAATGGAATCCTTAGCAAACTTGGAATAGAAGGAAAATTTCATAAGCTGATAAAGTGTATTCATAAAAAACTTACAATGTTTTTTGTAAGTTTGTAACATTTTGTCTTTTACCTTTAGGTTGCAAAATGTTCCCTTTGCTCCCGAGGCTAAGGCTAAGGCTAAGGCTGGCCTACACAGCTTTTAAGAACGCTGGCTGCGTTTTTCCAGTGCGTTCTTCAAGTCCGTGGTCAGAGTTCGGGGGGGGGGGGGGCACGGAGAACAAACTGGATAAAAAAAGGCCTGGTGGTCAGTCTTACCTGGAAATGGGCTGAACACCTGGTGATAACTTCCATCATCCCAGAAAAATATCCACTGTACAAAGCACCAAGATTGACCCTAAAAGAATGGAAATTTTACTACGTTTGAAAGAGAACTCACTTTACCAGTTAGAAAAATTTGGAGCGCCTGGGTGGCTCAGTCAGTTGAGGGTCCAACTTCGGCTTGGGTCTGTGAGTTCGAGCCCCGCGTTGGGCTCTGTGCTGACAGCTCAGAGCCTGGAGCCTGCTTCGGATTCTGTGTCTCCCTCTCTCTGTCCCTCCCTCCCTCGCTCGCGCTCTGTCTCTCTCTCTCAGATAAACATTAGAAGAAAAAAATTCAGTTACTCAAGCCACAGTGGCTCTTCACGGAGCTTCATGTAGACAGACAGGTCAGCAAAATTCTCTCTGAGATCCAGCCGTGAATACCACTCTGTACTCATCCGCGAGGACAGTCATGCTGCTGGGTGGCGTGACCTTCGTCTCAGACTTCCTTGCTACCTGCCCCCGAGTGACCGATTTCTCTCCTCCTTCCAGTCATTTCTTCAGCCTTTGAGCTTTGGGTTTCATCTCATAGTATGTGTTTGTTGCAGTTGCAGACATGTATTTCTCCTCGACCAGATAGACGGTCTCTATTTCTGTGCAAGAGAATTTGCATGCAACTGGTGTGCAAGAGAAATGGTTAAAATTGACTTTCTAGAGCAAGACGATGGTAAAAGTGAATAGGCTACAATCCAAATTTCCTCTCACTTCTTGTGTGTTACCCCTATATTCTGTATTCTGTTTTTGTTTTTGTTTTGTCCTTTTGGAATTAAACGACACGGTGGGGCAGGACTTTGGACGTCAGTGAGCAATTGGAAACCATGTTGCAGCCACGGGGCTGAACAGCGTGGGCTTGAGCGATTCGTTAAGTGCCTGTCGCTTCAGCAGCTGAACGGTGGAGAGAAGGGTGGTGCTTCTGTCCAGGAAAACTCAAACCCACATCTTTGCGGAAAAAAAGCAAGTCCGCTTCGGCTGCCTGTGACGTCTTCTGCCACACCCACTGCTCTGCCTTTGACGTTGTGCAAAATCCAGTATCCTTTTATACTTCTATGCACCTTTTAATCAGCTCAGATGTAAAACAGTATCTCTTACAGACGTCTGTGTGCTTTGTCTCCTCTCCAAATGGTGCAGCCAAGTTTAGTCTTTGTTCTGAGGCACCTGCCTTGAGCGCGGGGCGTTCACACGGGTCCGCAGAGCTTTCACGTCTCAATGTCTTGAATCCGCCCTCCCCACCTTCCGGTACGAATGGAGCTGAGGTCCTGGACCTGCCTTTTCTTGAAGCGGTGGCACCCCATTCCGTGTCACTTTTGAAGAAAATCTCCCAAACGGCTCTTGAAGCAGCGAGTCTTCCCCACAGACACCCACGATTACATTTTTGTCTCAAACTGGCCCCTCCCCTGACCCTGGGTCTGATTTGGCAGGAACCCAGCCTCCATGTGTGTGGTGAGACGCAGGAGCAGGTGGGTGAAAAGACCCCTTTCTGCCCCGTTACAACAGAAGGGCTCAGAGGGACCCACAAAGGCTGGACCTCGGCAAGCATGATGAAATCTTCGTCTTGAAGTTCTTAACAGAAATAATTCCCAGCACCACCGTGGGACCAGGGGTCTGTGGATTGGGTTTCCTGATTTTGTATATAAGGAGTGTCACTAACAGAGATGCAAATATTTAGAGGTTTTAAATATCACTGATAACATAGAATGAGCCACACACGTTTTTTTAGTGGTGAAATAGATGTGTAGTACATTTGCAACAAGATTTTATTTTATTTTATTTTATTTTATTTTATTTTATTTTATTTATTTATTTATTTATTTTTATGCTCATGGAATAAGGAAAAACTGTCTCGGGCGCCTGGGTGGCTCAGTTGGTTAAGCGTCCGACTTCGGTTCAGTTCACAATCTCACCGTTTGTGGGTTCGAGCCCCGTGTTGGGCTCCGTGCTGACAGCTCAGACCTGGAGCCCGGTTCGGATTCTGTGTCTCCCTCTCTCTCTCTGACCTTCCCCTGCTTGCACTCTGTCTCTGTATCTTTCAAAAATAAATAAATGTTTAAAAAAACACACATATATATATAAAAGAAAAACTCCTGTCTCAAAATTGCTCATGATTGAGAAAATAAATTAATTAGAAAAAATTTAAAAATATTTATTCATTTTTAAGAGATAGAGAGTATGTGTGAGGGGGCGGACAGAGAGAGGGAGACACAGAATCCGAATCAGGCTCCAGGCTCCGAGCTGGCAGCACAAAGCCCGATGTGGGGCTCAAACTCACCAACTGTGAGATCATCACCTGAGCCGAAGTCGGACACTCCAGCGACTGAGCCACCCAGGTGCCCCTTGAGAAAATAACCTCATTAAGCCAACTTTATAAGACCAGCAGCAGCAAAACCATACTAAATTAAAAAAAAAATGCTTCTGGGTATTTGGTATAACTTTTTAATGCTTAGTATTATCAAACTATATTTTAAAGCCGTCCATGTTTGATAAAACAGGGAATCAAAGAAAACTGCAAAAAGTAGACAAATGAATATATCTTTTCACTTAACAATCCTACATTCGTATTCTACAGAAAGAATACCCAGACTATATACAGGTTTGTCCTCCAGAATGGTAATCGGAGTGGTATTTATAACTGAAAAACTAAAAAAACCCTAGATATTCATTCATAGACATTTTGATGATCATCCAGTGGGACAGCACATGGCCATTTAAACATGCGTGGATTTAGAAGAAAGATGTGCATGATATTTCACATCTCTATGTGCTATATCTGTATGTGATCTATATATGATATGTCACATGTATGTGATATATGATATGTCACATATATATGTGAAAATGTGAGTTGTGGATCAAAAAATATGAGTCCACATTTGAAAACAAAGGTTGTGTATATATGCATGTGTACAGATTCACCATGGATTTGTGTGTTTAAATTTAAGAGCAAGTTAGGAAGGATATCAATATGAAGAGTTACTGACTTTGAGAGGTGGGATAGATAGGTGGGTGTATACTTTATACAATTCAAACAAGTGATGGGAGTATTGGTAATTTTTGGAACCGCTTAAAAAATTCTTCCGTATGTAAAAAAATCCTAAAACAATGCTGTAGGACGACAGTATGTAAACCTTAAGGCAGAGCGATGTGTGGAGAAACTTTGAGCCAACACTGCCCTCTGGTGGGAAAATTGTGTCATGCACCAGCTTGGTTTGCGTGGCGGCCCCATAGACCAGGGTGTCAGAACGTGGTGAAACAGCTGAGGAAAGAGTCAGGGAAGCGGAGCGACCTTTAAACCTGGGCTGCAGAATTACCCGGCTGGACACACAGAGAAATGAAGTGGGCACGTTTGTTGTTGGGGCCAGGAATCTGTTTTCATGAAAAGCCTCCCGGATGGTGCTGATAGTCAGATGTGGGTTCATGTGTACATCCTTTTATGTCGAAGTTAGTTGCAGGGTCAAGAACATCAAGAGTCTGATGTGGGGCGGAACTCACAAACTGTGAGACCATGACCCGAGGCGAAATCAAGAGAAATCCAGCGGCTTAACTGACTGAACCACCCAGGTGCCCCTCTTGATTCCTAGTCTAGAAAATTCTTTTTCTTAATCAACGAATGAAACTTATGTAAACACAATCAAGGAAAAATATTATTTGACCGTCTCAGTTTGTATAGAAAAACCATTTGATAAACTTCAAGATACATTCATAATAAAAACTCAAAAAACTAACAATAGAAAGGAATTTCTTAATCTAATTAGGCACATCCACAAAAAACTAAAATAGCCAACATATGACTATTTCTTCCCAGTTTTATTGAGAAATAACTGACATACATCACTGTATAAGTTTTGTTTTTAAGTTTTTATCTAAATGCCAGTTAGTTAACATACAGACATTCCTGTATATGTTTAAGGGACACAGCTTGATGGTTTGATTTACATTATTGTGAACTGATTACCACCTTAGGTTCAGCTCAGGTAACATCCGTCTTTTCATATAGGTGCAATAAAAACAAACAAACAAGAAAAGGGGCTCAGTGGGTTAAGCGTAGGACTCTTGATTTCGGCTCAGGTCATGATCCCACGGTAGTGGATCTGAGCCTTGTGTTGGGCTCTGTGCTGAGCAGGGAGCCTGCTTAAGATTTTTTACTCTCTCTCTCTCTCTCTCTCTCTCTCTCTTTCCCTCTCTCCCTTTGCCCCTCTCCCCTGCTTGTGCACTTTCTTTCTAAAATAAAAATTAAAAAAAAAGAGAGAGAAATTTCTCCTTGTGATGAGAACTGTTAGGATTTACTCTTTAACAACTGTCCTATCATACGGCAGTCTTAGCTGTAGTCATCATGCTGTGCATTACGTCCCCAGGACTTACTTATTTATCTTATAACCGGATGTTTGTACATTTTGACCAACTTCCTACAGTTCTGATCTCTTTTTCAATGAGGTGGGTTTTTTGGTTGTTTGTTTTGTTTTGTTTTGTTTTTAAAGATTCCACACGTCAGTGAGATCAGACAGTATTTGTCTCTTTCTGTCTGACTTCTTTCTGCCTTCCAGCTCCATCCATGTTGTCACAAATGGTAGGATTTCCTCATTTTTTTTATGGCTGAAAAGTTCCATTGTGTATATGTACACCATCTTCTTCATCCAGTCATCCACAGACGGGCACTTAGGTTGTTTCCATGTGTTGGCTATTGTAAATAATGCTGCTGTGGGGGGCAGATATATTTTCCAGTTAGGGTCTCTGTGTCTTTTGGATATATTCCCAGAAGTGGAATTGTTGGATCATGTGATAGTTCTAGTTTTAATTTTTAAAAACTTTTAAAAAATGTTTATTTATTTTTGAGACAGACAGAGACAGAGCATGAGCGGAGGAGGGGCAGAGAGAGAGAAGGAGACACAGTATCCGAAACTGGCTCCAGGCTCCGAGCTGTCAGCACAGAGCCCGACGCGGGGCTCGAACCCATGAACCACGAGATCATGACCTGAGCCGAAGTCAGACGCTTAACCGACTGAGCCACCAGGCGTCCCAGTTTTAATTTTTTGGAGGACATTTCATACTGTTTTCCACGGTGGCTGTGCCAATTTACATTCCCATCAACAGCACACAAGGATTCCTTTTTTCTCCAGATCCACACCAGCATTTGTTAGCTCTTGTTTTTTTTGTTGATGATGGCCATTCTAACTGGCATGCGGATATCTCATTGTGGTTTTTCTTTGGATTTCCCTCAATGACTAGTGATGTCGAGCATCTTTTCATGTACCTGTTGGCCTTTCATATGTCTTTGGAGAAATGTCTCTTCAGGTTGTTTGCCCATTTTATTTTATTTATTTATTTAAAAAAAATTTTTTTCAACGTTTTTTATTTATTTTTGGGACAGAGAGAGACAGAGCATGAACGGGGGAGGGGCAGAGAGAGAGGGAGACACAGAATCGGAAACAGGTTCCAGGCTCCGAGCCATCAGCCCAGAGCCTGACGCGGGGCTCAAACTCACGGACCACGAGATCGTGACCTGGCTGAAGTCGGACGCTTAACCGACTGCGCCACCCAGGCGCCCCAATGTTTGCCCATTTTAAAATTGGGCTATTTGTTTCCTTGTTAGTGAGTTGTAGGAGTTCTTAATACATTTTGGGTATTAGCCCCTTATCAGATATATGACTTGCAAATCTTTTTTTTTTTTTTCCATCTTGTAGGCTGTCTTTTTTTTTTTTTTTTTTTTCATTTTTTTGGGTTTTTTTTTTTTTTTTTTTTTTTTACTTTCTTGATGGCTTCTTTTGCTGCACAGAAACTTTTTAAAGTCTTACATTTAAGTCTTTAGTCTATTTTGAATACATTTTTGTGAGTGGTATAACATATGGGTCCAGTTTAATTCTTTTACCTGTTATCCAATTATACCGACACCATTTACTGAAGAGACTATTGGTTGAGTATTCTTGGCTCTCTTGTCAGCTATTAGTGGATCATAAGTGTTTGGGTTCACTTTTGGCCTCTTGATTCTGTTCCATTGGTCTGCTTCTCTGTTTATATGTCAATACCATACTTGTTGACTTCTTTAGCTTTATGTATAGCTTGAAAGGGGAGTGTGGAAGTGTGATACCTTCTGTTTGCTCTTTTCTCAGGATTCCTTTGTCTATTTAGGGTCTTCTGTGGTTTTATATAAATATGAGGTGTATTTTTGTCTACTTCTCTAAAAAAATGCTGTTGGAATCTGGATAAGGATTGCACTGAATCTATAGATAGCTTTCAGAAGTATTGGCGTTTTAACAATATTAATTTTTCCAATCCATGAATATAGGATACCTTTCCATTTATTTGTATCTTCTTACATCTCTCTGGTCCATATCGTGACCTTTTTAGCATAGAAATATTTCACTTCCTGAGTTAAATTTATTCCTAAGTATTTTACTTTTTTGATGCTATGATAAATGGGACCTATTTATTTCTTTTTCAGAATTTTTGTTACATATAGCAATGCTACTGATTTTTGTACATTAATTTTGTAACCTGCAACTTTACTGAATTCATTGGCTAGATCTAACAGTGTTTTTGGCTGAGTCTTTAGAATTTTCTCTCTATAAAATCATGTCATCTGCAGATAGAGACAGTTTAATGTCCATTGATAGATGGATGGATAAAGAAAATGTGGTTCATACATATGCGACAGAAGATTACTCAGTCCTAGAAAAGGATGAGATCTTGCCATTTGTGACAAGATAGATGGACCTGGGGGGTATTATGCTAAGTGAAATAGGTCAGATAGAGACAAATATCCTTTGATTTCACTTGTATGTGAACTCTAAAAAACAAAAACGAATGAACTAATAAAAAAGCAGATACAGACATATAAATGCAGAGAACAAAGTGATGATCTCCGGGGTGGGGGGGAGGGGCATGAGGGAAGAGCAAAATAAATGAAAGGGTATGAGATAGACAGGCTTCCAGTTATGGGATAACAACTCACAGAGTTGAAAAGTACAGCATAGGGAATATACTCATGGTATTGTAAGAGTGTTATATAGTACCTAATTCAGCTACACTTGAGGTGAGCATAGCATAATATATAAAGGTGTTGAATTACGACCTTGTGCACCTGAAACGTATGTAACATTGTGTGTCATCTATGCTTCAATTAAAAAAAAATACTTTGAATATGTCATCCCTTTTTTTATTTTATTTATTTATTTATTTATTTATTTATTTTTAATTTTTTTTCAACGTTTATTTATTTTTGGGACAGAGAGAGACAGAGCATGAACGGGGGAGGGGCAGAGAGAGAGGGAGACACAGAATCGGAAACAGGCTCCAGGCTCTGAGCCATCAGCCCAGAGCCCGACGCGGGGCTCGAACTCAGGGACCACGAGATCGTGACCTGGCTGAAGTCGGACGCTTAACCGACTGCGCCACCCAGGCGCCCCTATTTTATTTTTTTTAACGTTTATTTATTTTTGAGACAGAGAGAGACACAGCATGAACGGGGGAGGGGCAGAGAGAATGGGAGACACAGAATCAGAAGCAGGCTCCAGGCTCTGAGCCATCAGCCCAGAGCCCGACGCGGGGCTCGAACTCGCGGACCGCGAGATCGTGACCTGAGCTGAAGTCCGACGCTTAACCGACTGAGCCACCCAGGCGCCCCTGTCATCCCTTTTTTTCCTGGCTTGAAAAGTTTTGGTTGAGAAATCCACTGATAGACTTAATGGAGTTTCCTTTGTTTGTAACTGCTCTTTTCATGCTGTTTTTAACATGTTTTGTCTTTGGCTTTTTGACAACTTAATTATAATATACCTTGGTTTAGCCTCATTTGGGTTCAACATATTTGGGCTTCTTTGGGCCTCATGGATCTGGAAGTCCATTTCCCTCCCCAGGTTTGGGATGTTTTCAGCCAATATTATTTAAATACACTTTGTATCCTTTCTCTTCTCTTCTTCTAGAATTGCTGTAATGCAAATATCATTTCTTTCATTGCGTCTCATAATTCCTGCAGGCCTTCTTCACTCTTTTTCGTTCTTTTTTCTTTTGCTTCTCTGTAACTGTGTAACTGTGTAACTGCTTCTCTTCTGTGTAACTTCTAATGTCCTATCCTCCAAGTCTCTGATTCTTTCTTCTGCATGGTTGAGTCTACTTCTGAAATACTCTAATTCTTCAGTTCAGTTATTGTACTTCTCAACTCTAGGATTTCTGGCTTTCTTTTTTTTGGATGGGTGCTATTTCCTTGTCAGATTTCTCATTTTGTTCATGCTTTGTTTTCCTAATTTTGTTTCATTTAGTTGTCTGTCTGAGTGTTCCTGGAGTTCACTAAGCTTCCTTAAGAGGATTTTTCTGAATTCTTTGTCTGACAGTTCATAGAACTCCATGCTTTTGGAATCAGTTATTGAAGCCTTATTAGTTTCCTTGGTGGGGTCACATTTATTCGATTTTTTGTGATCCTTGATTCCTTACATTGGTTTCAGTGTATTTGAATAATCAGGCTTTGCTTCTAGATTTCACAGGTCTGCTCTGGCAGAGACCAATCTTCACTAGTCAGCTCAGTTTGGGTTTCTGGATGTGTCTGCTTAAAATGGCTTTGGGCAGGTGGGACCTACTATTACGGTCTATTTTGGAGTGTGGCAACCATTCAATCTCTGAGGAAAGGATAGGGGATGCGCCCTTGGCTTAGAACAGTCAGATAGGACTGCTGGCTTTGCTCCTTATCAATGTGAGGCCGTAGGACAGGCTCTGTGGTGTTCTGGATTCTCTGGCCAGGCTTATGAGATGGTTGGGACTGAATATATTCCGTAGTATTCGGGGCTATGAATTTGCTTCCTCGCCCTGGCAGGACGGCAAGCCAAGGCCCACGGCCAGTACGCCTCATTGTTTGGGGTCCTGAATCAGGTTAGAATGTGCACTGAACCCCCCGGTCAGGTGAGGCCACTGATTTTACTCTGCAGATAGGGAAGCCGTGGGCTGTGCTGTCTGTTCGGGTGCCATTGTGCATAGGGCCGTGGAATGGGCTCCAAAGCTTCCTATGAGCTCTGGTTAGGTGCCCTGGTTGGACAGGCTGACGGCTGTATTCCCTTTCCAGAAGCAGCTAGTAAAAGCTCTTGTTCTCTTGCTCAAGCCAAGTTCCTTGGCCAAATAGGGTCACTGGACTTGCTTTGCAGACTAAGAGCCATTCTCTAAGCTCAAGCACCATGGGGCACGCAGCTTCCATGGATTGTCTCCAGCCCTTTTGGTGGGACTGGGCTGGAAGACACTCTCTACAGCGTGTGGGGCTGTATCCCAGCACCCTGGCCTGGGCAGGAGGGGGAAAGGCCGTCTAGGCTACTCTCAATTTCCCAAACAGGCTCTCTGGTCGGGAGGTGCCGGAAGCCTTGGCTATGAATGAATTCCCCTGCCCCTGTGCAGCCTGGGAAGACTCGATGCCCTCTACTGGCTTTGCTCTGGGAGCGATCAGCTCTGTCTGCTCCCCTCTGGGCTGGAGTGCTGCTGGGCCACACAGCTTCCAGGAGTTGCCACCTGCCTTTCTGGTCCGAGGGGGCCAGAAGAGAGTCTCCACAGTAGGTGGGGTTGTAACTCTGCTTCTTGCCTGGGCGTGGGCAAACTGGGCTGCAGGGCTGGCAAAAGTCTTCATTTGAGGAGCCCAGTCAGGCAAATCTGCATTTCATCTCGCCAGGATCCTCAGTCAGAGTGTATCCCTGATTTGGTTCTGCAGAGAAGCAAACCGCTGACTGGAATTACTAGTTGGGCTGGTTCTCTTACCCTTTTATGGTGGCCCATCTTGGTCTCTGCGGCCCAGGGGGTACTGCCGCCTGGCCCCGTGTTTTTGAATAATGTGTCTCGTTCTTGAATAGCTATCAGTTGTTCTTGTAAGGGTCAGGAGGAACCTATGCCGCTGTCTCGCTGACTTCAGTTTTGTGCTCTGAAACCACGTTTCAGCAGCAATGACCTTGCCCATATGCTGTGGCTTTTCCTATTATGGTGGCCACCTGGGAGTTTCCTGGATTTTCTTCTCCTGCTCATCTCTTCAGTGCAGTCGTAAGTGGGTCTTGGAGATCCGAAACCAAGAAGTTAGAAATCCAGCCCCTTTACCTTCGTTTCACTGAGAGGCAGCCAAACACAGGACCCAGAACTGGAAGGCTTGGTGAGAATCAGACTCCACCACCCATCAGCTATGAGATCTTGGGCAGGTTACAGGGAATCTTTAAGCCTCAGTTTCCTCCTCTGTAAAATGGCAGCAAGTACTTGTATTGTCCCTCTCATGGTGGTTCAAGTGTCAAGGGAGAGAACCTATGGACAGTCTCCAGCCTCAGTGCGTGGCATTTGATACGTGTGATACATCTAATGCAGTGCGGTGGCATTGAGGGTGGCTAGAAGGCATAGCGACAGGGTGCCTGGGTGGCTCAGTTGGTTAAGCGTCTGACTTCGGCTGAGGTCATGGTCTCGTGATTGGTGAGTTCGAGCCCTGGGTCAGGCTCTGTGCTGACAGCCAGGGGCCTGAAGCCTGCTTTACATTCTGTGTCTCCCTCTCTCACTGTGCCTCTCCTGCTCACACTGTCTCTCTCTTTCTCTTTCTTTCTCAAAAGCAAATAACATTAAAAAAAATGGAAAAAAATAAAGGCAGAGCGACAGTTGGAGCCTTGACCACCGATGGTGGCGGTGCCCCAGACGGACCCCCGTTCGTTTCAGAGAAGTTCTGTCAAGTGGCTGTTTAATCCTCCAGATAGGGGAGGATGCCTTGAATGAAAGCACTAAAAATTCCAGAAAATAAAAGCTACTTTCTATTTCCAGAGTGAAAACAATGTTTTCCTAAAAAAGTCTTGCCTGTTTTCCCCGCGTCTTCACATCATAAATTAGACTCTCCTCCACGAGGATTTTACAAGAAAAGTAATTGCCGCACAGTACATTTCTAGACTAACAAAGTGACTTTAGACCTTCAGGGAGCATCAACGTGTCAGAAGGATTCAAATATTTCCCCACACCTCTTTTCTGCATGACTTCATAATCACGGGATATTTAAAATCCATGAGCAGGGCGCTTTTGGACGCACAGGAGTGGGAGTGAGATTTATTCTGTTTGGGGGGGTGGGCATGGGATGTGGGACACACAGTGTTTCGGGGAACCCAGAATGAGGTGGTGAGGTGTCTGTGCTGGGGATTTGGATGTTCTCGGGGCCTGGGGACTCAGAGCAGGGATGGGGCCTGGAAGTAGAAGACATAAGAGGAGGGAAAAACAGGTGTACCGGGGCTGGGCTGGGGCCTCATGGAGACCAGCTGCATGTTTCAGTGGTTTCCAACCTTTGCTGCACATGAAAAGCACTGTAGTGCAGGCTGGGAAATGGCCCCAGAGAGGTTAGGTCCTAATCTCTGGAACCTCAAAATGCTACTTTATTTGGAAAAAGGGTCATCGCAGATGTGATGAAATTAAAGATCTTGAGGTGTGGGGGCAACGCTACATCATCCAGGCTGGCCCTGAATGCCATCACACGTGTCATTAGATAGAGGTGGAAGGGGAGTTGACGCACACCCAGAGGACAAGGGGATACGAAGGAGCAGGCCGAGAAAGGAGTGATGTGGCCACAGGTCACAGAACGCTGGCGGCCACCAGCAGCCAGAAGGCGCCAGGGACGGATTCTCGCCTGGAGCCTCCGGAGGGAGTGTGGCCCTGCCGATGCCTTGACTTTAGTGACGCTGATGTCTCACTTCCGGCCTCTAGAACTGTGAGAGAAGAAATTCCTGTTTCTTAAACCACTCAACTTGCGCACATTTGCTACCGCGGCTCTAGGCCTCTGAGAAAACCACCCCAGTTCCCGGGCCAATCAGATAATGCCTAGGGGGGTGCCTGGGTGGCTCAGTCGGTTAAGCGTCCGACTTCGGCTCAGGTCATGATCTCGTGGTTTGTGGGTTCGAGCCCTGCGTCGGGCTCTGTGCTGACAGCTCAGAGCCTGGAGCCCGCTTCGGATTCTGTCTCCTTCTCTCTCTGCTCCTCCCCCGCTCACACTTTGTCTCACTGTTTCTCAAAAATAAATAAATGTAAAAACAAAAAAAACCCAAACCTGCTCCGTCTGCCTTGCCTGGATTCTGATTTTCCACCAGCTGCTGGATTTGTGCCTTTCAGTTTCTTTACCTGTGGCTTCAGCCAGACCCCTGTTGTACCTGGGGCAGAACTTGCTCTGGTTACATTCTGACTGCAAATGATAATTCGGAGATTTGCCACATCCGTTCAGACTCGTCATCCCAGAAGGTAGGGTAGGGATAGAGAGGGTGCCTTCAGATTCTGAAGAAGCGGCTTCATTTTATTAGCCCCCGAAGTAATGTGCACGAGTTCTCTTTGACTTCAGTTATGTAGCTTCTACTGAACTGCTGGATTCTAAACTCAAAACAACCGAGAGTTGTGTTTGGCCCTTGGGAGAATTTCAAAGGAAGTGCAATGAATCTGCTCTTGGGGATCCTTGTGGGGCCCGGTCTTCCTGATGAAACTCAAAGGGAGTGACATCCCTTTGCTTTCTCATGTGTCCCCCTTCCCTATTCGTGAATCACGACCCCTCCTCCAGAGGGGGATCACTCTGCCTCCCTCCACAGGAGGCCCTCTATGTCCATACCTGCAGAGTAAGGGCCCCTCCTCCATTCGTCAAAATCCAGAGTCTCCAGGGTTGTGCACGGAAGGAGAAGGTCCTCGTGAGGAGGGGTCGCTGACAAAGCAGTCTCAATCTTGTTCCTTAAATTTTACAGTTATCCTAGATAGAATCACCAGCCCCAAGAACTGGCCTCTCCACATTTAACCCCCCCTTCCCAGAGCTAAGGGGAGCCGGGACGCTGAAGGACTAGTGAATTTTACTACATAGACAGCACAGATTGTGAAGCAGAGAATGTCAGGAGTATAAAAGATGTGGCTTGCAAAGTAGATCCCACCCAAACTAGCTTGATGTCTGGGCCTTCCAGGCCCTGCGCTGCCTCGCATGGGACCTTTGCAGGACAAGAGGAGCCTTCTAAGAAATTCTCCCTTTTAGCTTTTGATATTTGCACATTCCTTTCGAGACAGGCTCATTCCCTGGGTCAGGGGCAGGAAGCAGCCCTGTGTTTAGTTTTGGTCCAACAGGATTCTGATTGCTTAATACAGGAAAATAACCAGAGCCTTTGCGGAACGAAAATCACCCATGCACAGTGAGGTGGGATGCTGGGGAATTGCAATGTTGTCCCTCACGTCTGTCCTCTGATAAGGTGACCTCTTGATGGCAAACAAGGACTTACTGCCGTCCCTTTTTGAATGCATCTCTACATTTTTACTACCTTTTAAATGCTTTTGTATGAAGGGATGACTGAGGCCTAGGGGAGCCTCCGGCTCGCACGTGTGAATGCCTGTGCATATGTGTGCTCCTGTGTCGTTGTGGGAGGGCAAATGTCCCTCTGGTCACATAGAACTAAGCGCTTCATACATGTGCAGTGTCGTGGGTACTGTGGGCCCTCAAACACGGGTTGACTGAACATCGAATGTTTCTCTCGCTCTGGGGATGGTGGCGTAGGGGTGAGAGACGGGAAGTAAAGGGAGAGAGTTGCCTCTTGCTGCAAAATGTAAGGGCGGGAAAAAGATAGCTTTGGGGAGCAGGGACTGGGTGAGTCCCAGAATACCCAAGCCTGAAGGTCCTGATGCTGTCCTTACGCTTTCAGAAGTAAATGCCGCTGGGGTTGTTTGCTTACCACGCCAACTACGCTCGCTTTGCCCACCCTGATCCGAATCTTTTCCGGACCCAGCCCTGACGCTCGCAGTCTACCCCCGTGGTTGCTGCTTTGCAGGGCAAGGGTCACCTTCCACTGCAGGTTTGGCTCAGCACCCTCCTCATGCCAGCTCTGACTGCAGGTACGAATGCTGTACACCAGCTCAGCTCTGTAGCGGTCCCCCAACCCCAGACCCAAATCCTCACCCCCGCCCCACCCCCACACACTAGAATGGGGACACCGTATCCACCTACACCTCTTGTTCTTATAGCCACAGACCTCTGCCTTATTTCCTCCAGCTCCCTGTCCACCAAGATAGATGATATATAAACTTGGCCTTGAAATAGAAGTCTTTTCCCAAGTTCCAGAGCTTGAGCGTTTGCCCTGCACCCGATATATTTTTGTCATTTGTCCCTTTATTTGTTCCGTTTTTTTTTTTTTAATGTTTATTTATTTTTGAGAGATAGAGAGAGACCGAGTGCAAGCAAGGGAGGGGCAGAAAGAGAGAGGGAGACACAGAATCCGAAGCAGGCTCCAGGCTCTGAGCAGTCAGCACAGAGTCCGACGTGGGGCTCGAGCTCACGAACCGTGAGATCGTGACCTGAGCCGAAGTCGGATGCTCAACCGACTGAGACACCCAGGGGCCCCTATTCGCTCCGTTTTTACAGAGTGCCCACAAAGGCACTGTGCTGGATGTGGGGATTTGTACCTGCACGAGGAAACCTTCGCTTCCTGCTTTTCGCTGCTTTCCGTTTTTCGCTTCCTGCTCCGACTACCTGGTGGGTCCTGCGGTGTGTGTCCTATTCTCAGCCGTCTGGGTGGTGGAGTCCTGTGACTCACACGGGCACCTCCCAGATGACGCCGGCTGGTATGTGTGGTCCTCAGAGTGCTGTTCACCCTGAGGCTTGGGCTTGTTGCTTGTGGGAAGGAACATCTTGTCACCCTTTGCTTGAACTGTGACGAGACAGGCCTGAACGTCCAGGGACAGCCCGTCGTGGGACCGAGCACAGCCTTCCCCGATCCTTTGCAGCCCCAGAGGGAACAATGAGAGCTGACTGTGGCCCGTATCTTGTGGCCCGCTTGCCATGTGCTAATTAGCCAAGTCCTAAGAAGTCTGAATGCAGCATAGCAACCGATGGTGTGAATTCCAGACAAGAACAGTGTGATTGTATATATAACCGTGGATATAAGGGCACTGATATGAAAGCAACTCTAAGAGGCTCCTGGCTGGCTCAGTTGGAGGAGTGTGTGACTCTTGATCTTGGGGTCTTAAGTTTGAACCCCATGTTGGATGTAGAGATTACTTAAATAAAAAAGAAAACTTTAAAAAAAAAAGAAAGAAAAGGCGCTCTAAGAGGAGAAAATTGAACTATTAGAGAAAGAAGCCTCCCAAAGTCAAAGAATACAATATTGAAAAAAAATTTTTTTTAAAGTTTATTCATTTTTAAGAGAGGGAGACAGAGAGTGGGGTGGGGGAGGGGTAGAGAGCGAGAGGGAGACACAGAATCCAAAGCAGGTTCCAGGCTCTGAGCTGTCAGCACAGAGCCCGACGTGGGGCTCGAACCCACAAACCACGAGATCATGATCTGAGCCGAGGTCGGACGCTTAAAGGACTGAACCACCCAGACACCCCAATAAGATCTTTAAGAAAGCATGGTCTTAAGCTTAAAAGAGAGAGGGGGTGGCAGATCAGGCATGGGGTGGGCTGGGGTGGCTGGTGGCTAATCTTAGTGAAAAGAGAGATTGAAAGTCTTGGGTCTTACATATCTGTCTGCCATTAAACCCATTGTGTGATCATTAATCATATGTTTCTGCTGCTTTGATGTCTGGGGTCTCGCTGGCCCTGGAGCGAGTGCCCCTCCCAGGGCTAGCCGATCCTAGAGGGAGTAAAGGACCCGCCTGAGAACACACATTTCCTACGCAAAGCAAGCCATCTGGAACCCACACTTCCAAATGCCTCCTCTCTCGGGCTCTGACACCCAGGCCACTATCCCCCTGCCCCAACTACTCCAGTGCTGGGTTCCAGGCAACCAGGTACAGCTCCTATGGCCCTAAACTTTCCAAGCTGGCCCATCCTGACCCTGCTTATCCCTCCGTGTCCTTTCTTTCTTGGGAAACCACAAGAAAGGCTCTTGCCTGCAGTTACCCTGGCTCCCTCTGCCTCCTGCCTGACCCTGGTGTTTCCTCATGTGGCCCCCTCACGGCACAGCATGCTCCCTCTCCTTGGGAACTATGAATGGTAAACCATCTTTTCAATGGCAGGTGTCTCTGGTCTGTTGCCTTTTAAAAATACACCGAGAAGTCCGAGCCTCAGATTTTCTTATCGCTATAATGAGTGATTAAATGGGCTTTTTTTTGAGGCTCCTTTTAGTGACCCAGATAAGCTTGGGAGGTAGTGGGTCTGTTGCTTGCCCCTTAACTCCTTCAGGACCCCAACCCTGGAGCTCCTCCCCTTTCCCTGCCACTCCGGGGGGGGGGGGGGGGGGGGGGGGG
>NW_024412412.1:34213780-34214835 GCF_014898765.1 Herpailurus yagouaroundi | reverse complement strand
CCCCCCCCCCCCCCCCCCCCCAGGGGGGGGGGGGGGGGGGGGGGGGGCTGAAGGAGGCCATGTCATGTCTGCCCTCTTCCTGTCACCGCTAGTGGGCACACTTCCAGGGAATCCCAAATTAAAAGGTGGGATGGGCATCGCTTCTCGGCCTTTTGGCTAAGATCAACTGTAAAAGGTGGGATGGGAATCCTGAACAGAAGTCAGATAATGCTAGATGTTAGTGTCCTTTTGAAACTAAAAGGTTACAGCCCCAAGGAAAACATTGAATTCAGCCGCTTAAATGTGGAGCTATTAATTATCCAAATTAAAAATCTTCACACGAAGACTAGGAAACACGGATTTTCAATTTTCTGCTTTCCCAGAATCACAGAAATGCCCTTAGGGGCATCGTTGTCCTATTTGTTTGTCCTTCTCCCCTCCCCCCCCCCGCCATCCCCAAGCACGAATCTTGTCTTTCTTTTTCTTTTGTTGTGGTAAGAACACTTAACGTGAGATCTTCTCTCTTAACAAACTTTTGGGTATAATCCAGTCTTGTTAACTTCAGTACAATGTTGCACAGCAGATCTCTAGAACTTTACTCATCTTGAATAACTGAAACTTTATACCTTTTGAACAATCACTCCTCGTTCCCCCTCTCTCCAGCTTCTGGTGACTACCATTCTACTCTGATTCGAGGAGTTTGACCACCTTAGGTACCTCACGTTAGTGGAATCGTGCAGTATTTTTTCCATCATCTACTGTGTCTTACTGCAAGCTTCTGGACTCTGGGCTTGCTCCAACTTGTCACATGGATGCTAGACCCTGGGCACAGGACTAAAGGTGTAGCTGTCCAGCATGGGTCACACCTGCTAACGAGTGTCTTAGATCTGGGCTCCTGTTCATGTGGCCCAAGGCAAAGGTGGCGGGGGTGGGGGGTCAGCATTTAGCTCTCTCTATTGAGGAACATGGGGCGGGGGGCTGGATTTGCTAGAAGAATAGCTTTACCGTATATTTCCTCTAGATGGTGCTCCTTGTCAAGTGTGAATGGTTCTTTTCTTTTCTTTTTTTTTTTTTTT
>NW_024412412.1:34180110-34213680 GCF_014898765.1 Herpailurus yagouaroundi | reverse complement strand
GCTGTGGCCTCCCCGGCCTAAGTTAGCATCCATTGAATAAGTGGAAAGTTACGGTTGTCAGACTTGGTAAGTGACGTCTGAGATGATTTCGACTGGAAATAATCCTCACCTCTGGGTATTTCAAAATGGTTTAGAATAGGAATGCGTTGTATGACTTGTTTATGTGTATGGCACGTGGCTCTCATTCTTGGTCGCATGACTGTATGATCAGTAATTCCGTGTGCACGGAAGGTGGTTGATATTTACAGAGGAATGACGGGGGCGGCCTGGGAGGAGTCCATAACCTTTCTTTCCCTGCTTCAACTTTTCTTTGCATAAGAAAAATATCTGGAGGTCCCGATCCATTACAAGCCTCCAAATGTCTCCCTTGTCTGTTCTCCTCGCCGTCTGAAATGCCACATTCACGTCTTTGTATGATCAGGAGACTTCTCATCAAAAATGTACTCCTTCTCACCCAGATCTAGCCGGAATCACAGAGTTTTAACAGTGGAGGTGGGAAGATGATTTCAGAAAGTAGGGAAACTTTTGGTGACAGGGGCAGAAAATTTCCGTGGGAAGCCGTCCTGGTGAACATCTGTGGGCATCGTGAGGGGGTGAGTGAAGACCTGGGGGGATGCCAGATGATGGAAGGAAGCACTGGGATGGGAAATAGGAGGAGGGTGAAGGCACACTTGGCCACGTAATGCTGAAGACTGTGGGCCACCTATGAGAATGGAATGCTCTTGATCCAACATGGATGTCCTGGGAGCAATCTCTTAGGAGAGGAGATGTTCACCATACTTTGTTAGGGTTCCCGACACATACCCACGTGTACTCTCCCCAACTTACAGGCATCTTATGCGTCCCCAGGAATTGCTTTGTGTCGAGGAAGTCACTTTGTTGGGTTTATTGGTGGCATGTTACGGCCTTGTTCTATCACGTGGGGCCGTAGGTGGTCATCTTCAGGGGAAGTGGGTCCTCAGACGAACTGGGGGGCCAGAGCAGGCTCAGGCTTCCCGTCACTCTGGGTTTGAGAGGAGCGACATGCAAAGCGGGGAGAGAGATGGGCAGGAGAGGAACAGTAGTTATCCACGTCGTTAGCTAAGATGCATCCGTCGTCTTTAGTTTTCTCTTTCCTGTTTCTAGCTTCCGTGTTGCAGTCTAAAGTGACAATTCTCGCCCGACTGCCTTTGTTTTCCCCTTGTGTCCGTCCCTAAGCTGTGATTCCAGCTTCAGTATTTCAAGGCCCGCCGACGTGGCATGTGGCGAGGCCAATGGGATCTTGAGGAAGGACTGGTAGGAGAGCTAAAGAGAGAAAGAAGGCTGATGGGTGAGCAGAACTTGGCTTAGCACCTGTGGCGTGTGTCCTGACCCCTGGATGCAGGCAAGCAAAACTTTACCTCCTGTCCCACAGCCCCCTCTAAAGTGGTGGTGTCGTCTGACTTGGGTGATGGGAACGCACAGTCCTTACGATTTATCTGACTTCTTAGATAGAACCAGGGTTCTATTCTGTCTTACTCCCACACATGATCAATGTCTTCTAAGATGCTGGCTCATAAAGGCTTAAAATATCACCTCTCCTAGGGAGTTTTGCACTTTAATTAAGGACTCTAGAGTGGAATCTGAACTCCTTAAAGCCTTTGTATAAAGTGTCCTCTATGCTCCGTCCCCCGTCTTACATTCCTAGACATATTTGCCCTTTATTTTTATTTATTTATTTTTTTAAACATTTATTTATTTATCTTGAGAGAGAGCCAGAGGGAGAGGGGCAATGAGAAAGCGAGACAGAGGATCCAAAGCAGGCTCTGTGCTGACAGCAGAGAGCCTGATGTGACGCTTGAACTCACCAACAGTGAGATCGTGACCTGACCCAAAGTCAGACGCTTAACTGACTGAGCCACCTAGGTGCCCCATATTTCCCCTCTAAACACCTTTCAGCCTCGTCAGGTCACTGGACAGTAAGCTCTTCTGAGGCAGGTGAATGACTTACTATTTGGTATTTGGGATAGACACCTAACGAATGCTTCTCTGAATACATTCCCTATGTAGTCTTCCCCCCCACCCCCACCCCACTGAATCCAGATCAACCATATGATGTGTTTGGACAAATCAAATGCCGTGGGTGTGCAAGTTCTGGGCCTAGGCCATGAGGGTCCTTGTGGCTTTTGCTTCTGCTCTCTCGCCGTCTTAAGTGCCTTGCAGGAAGGCCTCGGCCAGCTTCCTCTAGGATGCAAATTCTTGGGGGAAGGGAGGCCCTGGGATATGAAATATGAGGAGAGGGAGAGGGACATCCAGCCTCTGGCTAGCTGCAGTCATCTTGGCTGAAGTGTCACACTATGCGTGAGGCCATCCTGAATTGTCCAGGCCTGGTGGAACCATGAGCTGATTGTAGAGTGGAGATAAGCCATGCTCCTGAGCCTGCAGAATTATGAACAATTAAATGGTTACTGTTGTCCTAGCTACTAAGTTCCGAGGTATTTATCACACAGCAATATATAGCTGATGCAGTCTTGCAGGTCGTGTGGTGTGTGTGTGTGTGTGTGTGCGCGTGCGTGCGTGTGTGCGTGCATTCGTGCGCACATCAAAGAGGATTTTATCAGTTGGCTCACCATTTCTAGACATGCTTCCATCCCATGTCTGCACCTTTCATGCCGCCATGCTCCTGTTCCTCCAGTGTGGAAATCCAACGTGGAAAAATGGATTTTTCCCTTTTATCTATCACAATAGAGCCAATCTGCCTTCTCTGATACTACAACTAGAATTGATCTTTCCTCTGAACTCCGTTAGTGCCTCGTGCTGTTTGGCGTCTCCCGTCTTCCTACATGCGTCTTCTCACTACAATTACATTTTAAACTCTCCATGGCAGGTTCTATTTTTTTTTTTTTTAATATCTTTACTGAGATATACTTCATGTTGGACGAATGCAATTCAATGGGTTTTAGTATATTTGCAGAGTTGTGCAACAATTCCCACAGTCTCAGTTTGGAATACTTTCATGACTCCCAAAAGAAACCCTACACTCATTAGCAGTCACTCCCCACTCCACCCAAACCCAGCCCGAGGCAACTACTAATCTACTTTTTTGGTCTTTACAGATTTAGGATTTTTTTTTTTTTTTTTGGTCAAGTAACAGAAGCCCAATTACTCTGCAATGACTAATTGAGTGAAACCTGTAAAATCTTCCTAAGACCACCAGGAATGACTATGCAGAGGTCCAATCTGAGGTCAGGTTCTGTGACAGGAGCTGAGAGAGGTTTTTGTCGCGGAAGGTGTCCATGGCACCTCCTATATTGCCCTGGATGTTCAGCTCTGTTCCTTTGTCTTCAGAGATAACAGATTATACATGCTGGGATCTTGGGTCAAGCCTTGCCTCTATTGGTAACCAGTTCAGAGGTCTGAGGCTAGCTACCCAGCTTCCCTGAAACTTCCGTTTCCTAGTGGGGTTAGTGTGGGGACCACATGAGGTGACACGCAGGAGACACCTCCGATTGTGTCCACAAAGTTATTTCTCTTCTTCTAACGTTTGTCTCGTTGAGCCCCTTTCACTGCGCTGGGAGTCCCTCCGCCCCAGCTACGAGGGGACAATACGATACCCTGGGATCAGACTTTCCGAGACAGAAGCCTCACTGGACAGACTTTTCATCAATCCCTTGCAAAGGTTAAGACTTTGAACCACGACTCTTCCTTTTCCACATCCCTATACAGTGACTTTTGGGATGGCAGCCATGTAGTCGCCGATCCCTGGTCTTTCTTCTATAGACTGGCTACGAAGATTCGCTCACACAGAAGGCTGGCTAAGCATGATGGTGGTTTGATTTCCCTTAGAAGAGGCAGGAGAGAAAAACAAATGTGGGCAAACGCAGGGTGAGGCTCCTATGAACACGCCGGTGCACTTGATGTGCTCTGTCCCCTAGGTCTTGTCGACTCACACAGAATTTACAGTTGTCCACCTCCCCCCTGCTGCAGATTTCATCCTGAACTCCCATGGAGAGAACACATGAATGTCAATTACACTCCCCCTGCTTCCAGCTGGGTGGAGCACATCCCCTCTCTGCTGGGGCTCCCCCATGAAGGGCTTCCTGAGGGTGGGGTGGGGGTGAGGAGGGGGAAGGGGGATTAAGACTACGTGTGCTGAGCAGCTTCTTTATAGAGTGAGGGCATTCTTGGGACAGTTGTCCTGGCAAAGACTGAGAGGCAGGGCTGCTCCTTTGCCTGGTCTTCTGGGGCAGAACTAGCCCATCTACCTGGAACAGGGCTCTGATCTTTGTTTCCCAGTTTGGGGAAAGAAAACCAAGAACGGACTTCTGGCCCGCAGCTTTCTCCTAGTCCCAAAGTCACATTAGACTTAGCTCTGCAGTCTGTCCCTTGCTCCACCCTCCCCCTCCAAACCCGCTGCATTTTCTGGTGAGTTATGGATACTTTGCTGCACCTTCTTCCGTCTCTCCATCTTTCTTCGGTACCAGGCTGCTGCTGGCTGCTCTGTGTAGCACCTCCCTCCCCCAAGTGATAAAGTGTGGGCATGGGGGCTAGTGAGGAGTTAGGGGGTTTCAGATCATGGTTGCGCCCACCACTAAGACAACTTCCATCACCAGCACGGTGGCTTCTGCAGGATGGAGAATCTAGTTCTGTCCTTGGTCAGAGGAACTCGAAATGAGTTCTGTTAGCTTCTTTCTTCTCAGTCAGAGCCTGAGGATAAAAGAGAGGAAGCTGGGGTGGCTGCTGACCCTGTGTCCCAAGTGTAGGAACAGGTGCTGGGGATATGAGGATGTGAGCAAAGACATGCAGGAGACCCACTGTCCTAGCCCTTGGTTGTTGTTTCTCCCCCTCCCTTTTTCCCCCTCTCCTGTACCCCACACTCATAAAAATAGGAAGCGATGTCATCACATATGTGCATGCCTCCCCTTCGTGTGACGCCTCTGGGTCACCACTTCCTGTTTCTGAGTCACCAGGAAGGTAATTTCCCCCTGATGCTCAGTATCCTCAGGGACACCCTGATCACTCAGCATCTACCTACCCAAGTTTCCTCTTCTTCTCTCCCTTCTTTTAAAACAACATCAACGTGCATGCGCGCCCCCCCGAAAAAAAAGGAAAAGGAAAAGAAAAAAACCTAAACACAATCCAGCTGCTGGTCCGAGCTGCGGCAAGCTCACAAAATGCATGGTGGATTACAACCCTCAGCCCTAATTTGGATGGATGGCTGAGCGCCTGGATTTAATTGGATAGTTAATTACAAGCAAAGATGACTCTTGACTGCCTCTATTTCTGCAGCAAGATCTGTCCTAGATCTTGTCTGCTAAGAGAAGGGGGGAGGTACTGGGCTGTCCCTCGAAGTAAAGAATGAATCAAACTGCTGCAATAAGATACCCCAGGAGGCACGGGATGGCACTGGAAAGATTTGTTAGAGTCAACTGAAGCAAATCTTCAAGAAGCCAGTTCTACCGGACAAACCCTCACTGCATTTTCCCTCCCTTTTCCTCTGTTTCTCCCCTCCCTCCCTTTCTAGCCCCCCCTTTCCCTCTTCCTCCTCTCCTTTCCTTTTCCTGCCTCTCTCCCTTTTCTCCTTCCTTCCTTCCTTCCTTCCTTCCTTCCTTCCTTCCATCCTGCACCACACTTGCTCTCCATTTTTGTCCCTCTCTCTGACTTTCGCAGGAGGGAAGTGATTCGTGGGCCCATTTCTTTCCGGATGAGTATCTACTATGTGCCAGCCATGTAGGATGGCACCAGGCTCGGAGATGTTAAGATACCGTCCTGGCCTTCAAGAATCTCACCGTTAGTGGAGACATTTTGTTTATCCATTCGTCTGTTGATGGACCACGAGGTCGTTAAATGATGTTTTAAGTAACTCACAGGCAAGGATAGAGGCTGGGAAGGTGAGGCAGAATTCAAAACTAGAAAAACGAAAGGAGACAAAGATCTTGAGTGCATTTTTGCTGCATTCGCCTGGATTAAGGAGGGGCGTGCATTCCGCAGCGGCGGGCTGCATGAAAGCCAGCGGCCGAGTTGGAAAGACCTAGGTAAGTTTCTAAGAGACCCCCCCTCCCCCACCCAAGGGTCCCACCCAATACCCTCAATTTTCTTGGCAGACAGGGAGGCAGGGAGGCAGGCAGGCAGGTCTACGGATGGGGTCTGGGGCAGGAGCAGCTGGGGTGAGAAGGCGGAAGAGCAGAAACTGGTCCCTCCACGCTTGGCTGGGGCCCTTGGGGTGCACAGATTGGCGATCAGCTACGAGGCGCGCGATTTCCTTCCGCTGCCCCCACGGGGGTTCCCGCCCTTGTTTCCCTTGGTTTTCCAGCTCTGAAATGATGGCTGCGACTAGAATGGAGTGCAGGGAAAACGTGGACCACAGAGAAATCTAGAGAACCTCTCTGTTGGTCCTTCCCCCCGCCCCCAGCCTCTGACTCCGTCCTGCCCCAAGCCCGGGCTGGGAGACACGGGACTGGCCCGTCCCGGCACCGCGTGGACGCGCGCAGGCCGCGGAACAGCCCCAAGCCTCGGTGTCTTCGTGCGTCAGGCAGAGGCGATCGTTGGGGCTGCGGCCTGGGCTTGTGTGACCCAGATAGATGGTGGCCACCCGACGTGTCCAGACCGTTGGCTGCTGGGCCGCGTCGCAGGGCGCGGCGCTTGGGGGGACCCTCTCGTCGCTTCCCGGTCCCAGTCCCGCCTCGCGCCCTCGAGTTGCCCCCGCCCACCTAATCCTAATCCCTTTCTCATCGCCCGCCCCGTGGTGGTGAGACGATATCAGGTGTCGGCAGCCGGGACTGGTGGGCATCCCTCCCATGCTGGGTGAGTCTTCTGGGCACGGCAGGCCCGATACAATTTCACGTATTATTTGGGCTCATTCACTGGGGTTATTTTGGAAGCATGGCTTTGTGAGCCTTCTGGCAGCCTGGCTGGGAGTTATGCAACCGCCTCAGTCTGGTGCGCTGAAGCCGCTGCCCGCTACGGCCAGTGCCTCTAAGCTGGTAGAAAATGTGCTGGGAAAGCCGGGGAAACGGACTTCTTAAGTTCCCAGAGGAGAGAGAGAGAGCTTGGAGGCTCCCTTCTCTCCGGAGACTCCTATATTGACTGACCTTGGCTGTGAGCGGAGTGATGAGGAAAGCGGGGTGGAGACTAGAGGGAAGGGGCCTTTCTTAGTCCCGAATCCCCGTGCTGGGGACAGGCAGGTCTCCAGAGGCCACTGACTGTAAGGGAAAGTGGAAAGGAAGAGAGGGGAGGGGCAGAGGAGGAGAAAGAAAGAAAGGACAGGAGAAGGGGGGGGGGTGTTGGTGGAAAGAAAAAGTCACAAAGCGGACACTGAATGGTTTCTTTCCCTTTGGACCCTCCTGCCTCCCCAGACTTTCCCTCCTTTGAGGTCGCTCTGTTCCTCGTCCATCCAGTGCCCTTTTGGGAGCAGAACCGGCCCTCCTCTAGCTTCCGAAAAGTGTAAGTTTGTACAGCAGGGTTTCTGAGATAAGGAGCTGAGGGAAGGGAAGGGTGACAAGGAAAGGTGTCTTTTGAGCTAGTGGGGTGGCCGCTGGCGCCCCCACTTACACTGTGCAGAGGCAAGTGTCGGGTCCTTGGCCCGCTGCGGGCCACAGCACACAGGCCGATCCTCCAGGCCTGAGGGTTTTCTCTCACATCGTCCTTCTTGCGCCCTGTTCTGCCCTTTGAGGTAGGTGTTATTATGCCCGTTTTACAGGTGAGTAGTCTGAGGCTCAGAGAGGCTACGTGGCATGTTCCAGTCACACAGCTCCCAAGAGGCAAATCTGCCTCTTAGCTCGGGGGCTCCCCGGCTCCAAAGCCATTCCTTAGGGTGCGTGACACAACCTACATGTTCCGTTGCTTCTGCCTCCAAAATACGTCCTGATTCTGTGTACCTCCTTCCACGCCCCCTGATACATCCGGGCCAGGTCACCAGGTCACCATCATCTCTTACCGGCCAACCTGCAATAGCTTTTTAACTGCTCTGCTTGCTGCTTCTGTCTCTTTCCAATGTGTTTTCCACAGGGCTGCCAGAGAAATAATCCTAAAAGATAAATTGGCTCGTCAAGCCTACACATAAAACTCTTCAAGCACTTCACAGTGCCATGGAACTTCTTAGCCTGCAGGACCTGTAAAAGCGGGCTCAGCCATCTTGGAGGGTCTAAAAGTCATTACCGTTTCACCAGTACCACTCGCTTCTTTACTCGGCATGTGCCAGTCACACTGAACGTTGAGTTCTTTTCCGCCCCAGGACCTTAGCACATGCTGCTTTTTCAGAATGGAATGATGTTTCCTTCAGTCTTCATCTGGCTAAGTTTTTTTTTTTTTTTTCATCCTTTAGGTCTCAGCTTGCATGTCACTTCCTGATAGAGCAAAGATCGTCCCCAGACTCCTAGCCTGAGTTAGACCATCCTTGTGCTTGGAGCTTCTCAGTAGGCAAAGAAGGAAACATGATGAGTTATAAAGATTTCATTGTCAGAAAAGAAAGAAAATGCTAGTTTTTTATGAGGGATTCCCTCTGGCTCTGAATTAAAACAAATTTTCCTTCACGGGGTCTTCCAAGGGAATCATGGACTAATGTAAATGGCAGGCTGTCCTCAACATAAATCATACGAATAAGGGCAGCTGGATGGACAGAAAATACTAGTAGGTCCCGGTCTCAGGGGGGAGCACTTGGCCAGGAGGACATAGGTAAGAGCTTTCCTTTGTGGATGGGAAGGATTTGGAATGGTTTGAGAAGGTAGCCTAGGCAGGGCTTGATGAAGTATGGGGATAAAAGCACGTGAAGGATCCTAACACGTTGCCCTGTGTCTAGTAGGCGCCTGGTATATCTTAGTTTGTAGTTGTGATTTTTGCAGCCCTGGAGGTTATGGTTTGTCTCAGGAATGCACACCTCTGCCGTGGTATCTGGTGCAGCTTTTAGGCTAATCCACAAAGGGGTTAATCCCCGCCTGCCCCCTGTACCCCCTTCCCCAAACCTTTTACCAACTCTGTCCAGTAGGGCAGGGACTAGGGAGCGGTGAGTGAGGCACCCAGGGCGCTTGGGGGGTGAGCTGAGTGAAGGCCTGGCTGAAAGTTTCACCCTGGGTGCCACTCAGTACGCGGGCACCAACGCCCTTCGAGATCTGACCTAAGCCAATCGGGTTATCGTCCATTATGCTGAAAAAGGCAACAGAAACCCTTAGTTCAAGTGCGTGGGAAGGAAGTGTGAGAGTGGCAATAGAAAGAGACGAAGGGCCGGACGCAGTTATTCAGAAGTCTTTTCCAAAAACATCTGACTTCGTTTCTTTACATTGTCAAGAAGGCTTTTAAAGCCCAGCTGCCTCTTATTAATCCTGTTTGGGCTGATCCCCTTCCCGCCAACCTTGCTCTCGGGCTGTGCCAGCATAAACGGCCTGGTGGAAGAGAAGGGCATGGGGAGTGACGTCAGTGGCTGCCTCTGGGCTTCAGATCTCAGCCCAAGCAGCTGAGAACACAGCTCCTTGGGCCCCTTCCAGTGAGAATATAAAATACTCTGCCCACCACCCTAAGAGGCCCACGGGGCTTGGGGGGATCCAGAGGATGGACGGGGGAGAGCGTCAAGTGCCTATACCGTGTGACTTGGGAGGTGGCCTGGAGACCCCAGGTCTTGGATATGTCTTAGCACGAAGTAGAGGAAAGGAAAGGAACACGGGTCGGTGGTGGGGATCTCAGATCCCTGAGTGTGAATGCAGGCATTCACTCATGGTATGACCTTGGCCAAGTTAACTTAGCTCTGAACGGTGCTTCTTCGATGGTACGATGTGGATGATTGTACCCGTGCCCGCCTAAGAGGGTTGTTGTTGGGATTAAAGTATGTTCCTTTATGTAAAGGGCCCAGCGCAGACAGGTTCTGGTACATAATCGGTGTTCAGTGGACGTTTCTTTCTCTTCCCTCTCTCCCTCCTTCCCTTCCCTCTTCCTCTGTCTCTCCCACCTTGCCTTCTCCTTCAGAGAGAGCGAACACCGAACCGTAGGGGTGAAGTCTGTAAGGAACACTCCCTTTCTTGCTGAGCCAGCCCTGAAAACCTTAGGAGTTGGAGGCAACAGGTCTTTCTAAAAGCCAGGGACACAAGACGGAAGGCTGGTGGAAAGTTTGCGTAAAAAAACATGTAGACGCTCACGTTCGCTCTGTCCTCAGGCAGCTGCCCCTCTACCTGCCTCTTCGTCCTCCACCCCCAAGACTGGAGATGCATTCTGGCCTTCAGCTGGTGTGCCGGAAGCGGGCACAAAGGGAAACTCTGCACACTTAATGGTGAGATTCTCACGGTCCCTTCTGCTGCTGAACCCGGTCCATGCAGACCAGAGATTGCATTCTGGGAAAATCGGCCTGCCCCAGACAAAGACCAAACAGAATATAGATCCAGTCCTCTTCTCAAACTCTGGTAAAGCTCATCAGGCAACTAGCCCTGGCCGTGCATGAGAAACCGCCAGTATTTAGTTCTTCGCCAGCCCGTATGAAAGGAAGAAGACGAGAATCACCAAAGGTTTGAGGCAAGATTAAAATGTGTAAGACAGAGGCCCGGACACATAAATGAATGGAAAAAAGAGGTAGAGACACAATGTACAGGACATAAGAAAAATTCAAAAGACAATGATCGATGTCATCAAGAGATAAGAAGAAATATATCTATGAAATAAGAATGGAATGTTATATAAAAAAAGTTTAGAGAACAGAAAAGGGCCTTTGACAGTTAAAGGACAATAGCAGAGCTTGTCAAAGTCTGTGGATAATGTTGAGGAAAGCTTCCAGAAGGTAGAACTAAAGGAGGAAGTTATGGAAAATAGAAAATATGGAAAAATTAGGAAAAATTAGACAGTCAAATGTCTATTAGGAGCTACAGAAAGAGAGAAAAAAGAAAATAGAGGGGGTTAATTATTAAAAAAAAAAAAAAAAAGGGAACAAAATTTCCCAAACTTCTGAAGTCTTGCATTTCCAGTCCAAAAGGCCCCAGTGAATTCCTCGCCTAACTGATGGAAAACAGTCCTCACACAAGGCACATGATTGTGGAATATCAGGATATACCCTAAGGATAAAGAGAGCTTTTCGAAAGCTATCAGGAACAAAGCCAGTTTCATACAAAGACCCAGGGATCAGAATGGCATGAGACTTCTCAACAGTTGGGAGATGGTGTGGCCATGCCGTCAACCTTCTGAGAGAAAAAGATTTCCAGTCGAGACCCGTAGTCCTGAGAAAATCACCCTCAAGAGTGAAGGCAGGTCTCAAAAATATGTGCCTTCCTTCTACCCTTCTACATGCTCCACCAAAATTAGGACGTAAACAAGAAATACGTAGACTTGGAATCTAGGAATCAGGGACAATAAAACTGAAGGGGGTAAAGAAGATTAGTAGGGTGAGGGGGTTGGGAAGTCAGGGACAACAGGGCAGTGGTCTGGAGAACAGTCCTTCCATTTGAAAGCAGCGATGGAGGTTAGTTTTACTTTCTTTTGGAACATGTGGGGCTGAATTAGAGATAGATACGTAGAAAGGTTGAAGAAAAAGAGGCCATTTTGTAAAGCGAAATGCGTATGAGGAAGAAGATAATCGTAGTTTACAACTGTGTGAAAATCTTGTAGACATATTAATGTCAATGTTGAATGATAATTTCCCCACTAATCATGATGTAACTGTCTGGGGACAGTGGAGGGAGGGGAAGCAAGGTTTGTGTGCCTCGTGAGGGATGGGGAGGGGTTGGTGAAGGGAAGTGAATCCTCATCTTCCATAGTAGGAAAGTGGATGATAATGTTGAAACTTAAAATGTTAAATGGAAAGTGTACATGGGCGGGGCGCCTGGGTGGCTCAGTTGGTTAAGCGTCCGACTTTGGCTCAGGTCATGATCTCACAGTTTGTGGGTTCGAGCCCCACGTCGGGCTCTGTGCTGACAGCTCGGAGCCTGGAGCCTGCTTCGGATTCTGTGTCTCCTTCTCTCTCTTCCCCTCCCCGACTTGTGCTCTGTCTCTCAAAAGTAAATAAATGTAAAAAAAAAAAAAAAAATCCTACTTCTGAAAAACAACAACAACAACAACAACAACAACAACAAACCTAGAATCCTTCTGGTAGAGACCAGGCCAGAGAGAACGGAAACCATACGTTTGGGACGGCACGTCTTCCCAGTTGTGAACGTTTAGTTATTTCTTCGGTCTTCCCGGGAACATGCCTGGTTGGGATGTTGGGGGTTTCCTGGATGAGCGTAGCCCATGGGCAGCAAGAAGGAGTGGAGGGGGATGGCGAGAGAGGGGATTGTTGTTCTGCCACCTGAAGATAGATAATGTCAAGATATGAAAAGCTAAAATAGAGTATACCTGGCCTATTTAGAAAAAATGGGGGTCTTCGGGGTGCCTGGGTGGCTCGGTCAGTTAAACATCCCACTCTTGATCTCAGCTCAGGTCTTAAACTCAGGGTGGTGTCTTGGGCTCCACACCAGGCATGAAAGCTACTTAAAAAAAGGCAGGGGGGATTTTAGAAAAATATCGTAAATATTTGTTAGGCCTTATGGCATTGTTTGACTTCAGAGCTGTGCTTATGCATCACCTCGTTAATGTCATAAAGAGACCAGAGAAGAGAAAGAGAGCAAGGGGTGCAGGGAGGACAGGCCGTTTTCACTGGAGGTGGACACACCGCCCCTGTGTGTAGGAGGCTAAGATTCTGGCCGTAGAGCAGTTGCAGTGGGCGATCAACCAACGCCGAGGTGCTGGGAAGGTAGGGCCCAGGAGGAGGGCAGTGCTTAAGGTGGGGAGAAGCTAGTGAACCGGTTGCCAAAGCCTGATGAGGGTAGTATATGGGATGTAGAAATACGTGCGCTCCACATTGTAGAGGGCTGTAAGGGAAGTGATGTTGTGGGGGGGATGGTCAGTTTCAGATAGGGCACCTTGGTGGAGGGAGTGCCTTTAAGAGATGTAGGTGGGGTTTCCAGTGGGGGCAGTTTGCAAGTATTACAAGGGGAGTTAGCCAGGGGGCGCCTGGGTGGCCCAGTCGGTTGAGCGTCCGACTTGGGCTCGGGTGACGATCTCACGGTTGGTGGGTTCGAGCCCCACGTCGGGCTCTGAGCCTGCTTCCGATTCTGTCTCTGCCTCTCCCCCGCTTATGCTCTGCCTCTTAATGTCTCAAAAATAAGGATAAACGTTAATTTTTTTTTTTTAAACAAACAACAACAAAAAAATCCAAGGGGAGTTAGCCGGCAGCGGAGGAGTCATTCCGGAAGTAGAGAAGCCTGTGATGCGGCTCAAGGAGGATGGAACTAACTGGTTTGAAGAGTTTGATTTAAAACCTCTGAGGCAGAAACATTGTCTTTTACTGGAAGAGAAATAGACCTGCGGATGAGGTGGGGAGAGGGGCAGGCAAGGTGTAATGCGTTGGCTGAAACTGGCCCCTCGGAGCGCCCCAAATGGAAAACAAGCGAACAAATCCTACACGTGCCAGAGAGGAGGGAGATTCCCGTGCCGTTGAGTTGGCCACAATCCTACCTGTGCTCTCGGTTTAATACTTTGAGGATGGATAACACAAAGCTAGCAGCTTCTGATTAGCATGATTAAGCTCAACGTATTGGAGGACAGGGTATTTCCAGGAATCTTGTCTTTCTCCAGCATTGGTAGCAGGGTGGGAATCGCAGGATGGTATTTTCTCGAGGGGGATGTTAGGAAAGTGGGTTTTGTCATCTCCAGGAACTGCCCCACGTAGAGATTCTTAAACTCACCCTTTGACTCCTAACATCTAGTATCTTTCAGGGTTTCTCAAGGCTACTTAACAGCATCCCACACCCTCCCCACCCCCTTCCCTGCTTCCAGAGGGCTGTCGCGGCTGATCACACCATTGGGTGGTTAACATCACGTCAGATTCACGAGGGCTTCCTTCCTCCTTCAGCAAGAAAAACCGGGGCCAGAAGACCTGTTTTCCTCAGTATCTTTATTTTTCCTATAAACTTTTCTAACTGCCCCCAGCTATAGTTGCCCTGCTGTTCTGTGCAGTCTTAGAGCTCAGCTGTGCCTCAAGTTCACGGCCAACTGTTTTGCCAGTGCTTCTGGCCACATCTTCAGCCACACCGGGCGCTGCCACATCAACACACCCCTCTTGCTCCTCCCCATCTTGGCGAATATCCTCAGTCTTCCTCTCTCTTAACGGTTCCTTCCTCTCAGTCTGTGCACCTGATTAATTCCTTCCCAGCCTAAAAACACACAGGTCCCGTGAACTTTTCCTTGATCTCTAACTCCTCAGGCCACTTCCTTCTCCTTCAGACTTGTACTGACATTGCTCTTTGGATGGCCCCAATGTCTCCCTAATGGCTGTATCTGGGGGATTTTTTTTTTTTTAAATCCTGAGTTTTCTGTAGCTTCCTTCTGAATCTGACACTATTTTTTTTTTAAGTGTATTTATTTATATTTGAAAGACAGAAAGAGAGAGAGAGAGCAGGGAAGGGGCAGAGAGAGAAGGAGAGAGAGAATCCTTAGCAGATTCCGCACTGTCAGCGCCGAGCCCGACATGGGGTTTGAGCTCACGAGCTGTGAGATCATGACGTGAGCCGAAATCGAGAGTTGGATGCTTAACCTACTGACTCAACCAGGCGCCTCTGAATCTGACATTATTGGTAACTCTTGCTTTCTTAAAGTATGGTGCTTTTGGCTGCCACAGTCTCCTGATTATTATTATTTTTTTTTATGCCTTTCCAATCACTTATTAACCGTCTCCTTCAGGAGCTCCTCTTCTGTCCGCTTTTCAGTGTCCGGGTCCCTTGGAGCCTGACCTTGGCCCACTGCCCTTCCGCCTAGAAGAGCTCATCCGTACATATGACTTCACTTACTACCTAGATGCAAATGACTTCCTTTGGGGAGTACCTGATGTGACGGCCCACAGACACCTCAGCTCAACATCTTCCACACTTGACTCATCATTTCCTTAAACCCGCTCTACTCCTGGGGACTTGGATGCCACATGTGTCCCTTTCTCATACACATCGAAACAATCGGCCAAGATCCAACAAGTTTTCTTTCCAATTTATTTTTGAATTCGTCCCTTTGTCTCCCTTCTTGCTATGAACATCCCAACTCAGGTCTTTATTATGATTTCCTGACTTCTCTCTGCCTCTAATCTCATCCCTGTTAAATACACTTTTCGCACGTCTGCCATGGGGATATGTTTAAAATGCTGATCTGGCCGTGTCCTTCCCCCTTTTAAAACTTTCTAATGGCTGCACACTGGCTGTAGGATAAAGTCTAAGCTTCTTAACGTAGCCTACAAGGCCCAGTGCAAACTAGCCTCTCCAGATCTTTCTGTCTCTTCTTCTTCCTTCCCGCCTGTCCCAGGATTATGCTCTAATAACACCGGTGACCTCAGCATGCACAGTCTACTGCAGGCTCCTACCTGCATCATGCTTTTGCCTCAATTGTCATGTACCATGGTGAAGATGGTCCCTTTCCTCTGCCTGCCCCTTCTTTGAATAATTCGTATTTGTCCTTTAAGATCCAGTTTGGGGGAAACCTTCTCAGGGAGAAGAATCTGTCTAGATTCCTCCGAAGTCTGGATACATGTGAGCACTGGCTGTTAAAAAAGAACGAGGACTTTAGAGGAAGACTGGCCTGGATGTTAATTAGTAGCACTGAGGCCTTGGGCATGAGTTTTTTTTTTTTTTTTTTTTTGGAAAGTTTTTTAATTTTTTTTTTTTTTTTAAATGTTTATCTATTTTTGAGAGAGAGAGAGAGTGTGTGGGTGTGTGTGCGCACGCATGCATATGAGCAGGGGAGGGGCCAAGAGAGAGGGAGAGAGAGGATCTCAAGCTGGCTCTGCCTTGTCAGGCAGGTGGGCAAGATACTTTTAATTTTGAGCCTCAGTTTGGCATCTGTTGACTGGGGATGATAATATCGTTCAATTCATAGGAATAGTGGAAGGATTACATTATATAATGTGTACGTAGTGCCAGCCATCTAGTAGGTTCTCAGTGGGAGCTGCTGTTCTTATCTGCATCTTTCTCATTGCGTCTACTGTCATGTTTTGTAAGATCGAGTGTGGGGCAGGGATCCTTTCTTTCATCCTTTTAAACTCTTATTATTTAACAATGAAGGATTACCTAGGAATTTAGTCCTACTGCCTCTGAGACTCAGGGCATCTAGACAGCCGATGCCAACGGTGACTTTGCCCTGTGGGGAGGGGGAATTTGAGGGGTGAGAAATGGTTGCCTCTCCAGCCTCGGCTCTGCAACACGACTGTTCCCGGAGTTTCTCCAACCTTCCGGGGCGAGACACTGTCACCGTGGAAGAAATAAGCATCTTTATTGAGGGATCGTACCGGAAGGGGCAGACTGTATGGAGATTTGACCTGTACGTAACTTGCCTACTTCCTCCTACGTGCCTGGGAAGGGTGTTACGAATGCAGGCCTCTGAAAAAGAGGAGGTCCAGACTGGCTCCTCCCTGTCTCCCCGCCTATTTTCTCCTCCTCTGCTCTTTCAGATCCCCTAAGCTGTGCTCTCATAGCCTTTCACAGCCCCGCCCTCCCCCCAGGAAGTGTAGGCCCTCACCCACTCCGGTGACTGACAAATTCGAGTGCCTCTTGCTTTGGTTGGATGGGGATGAAGTTGTCCCAATTTCTCAGTGCCACCTCTGGTTGGAGGGGACATAGGCTCTAATGCTCAAAATGAGAATGGAAGCTGGTGCTCAAACTTTAGTGTGATCTCCCCACCGGTTTAAACTAAAGCCACGCTCACCCTTGCCAAGGTTAGCAACGCAACTGAGGCTTGCTTGAGGAAAGTCGATTCCTTCTCCACTCTGTTGCAGAACAACAAAACCTACCATCAGTGTGTGAAGCGGTATTCTACCGTGGCCACCGCCAGTGCCCTTAAGTGTCGGCCAGTCGGCAATAGGTTTCATTAGATTTTTCTTAGTTTCCAAATACCCTCTGTATGGAACAGGGGAGGAGGATTTCCACTTGGCTTTGACACATACAATGATCCTCTAACGTGTCTGTGTCGCGGAGTTAAGTTCTTTATCATTTATTTTTGAGCGAGAGACAGAGCATGGGCAGGGGAGGGGCAGAGAGAGGGAGGGAGTCACAGAATCGGAAGCAGGCTCCAGGCTCTGAGCTGTCAGCGCAGAGCCCGATGTGGGGCTCCAACTTACGAGCCGTGAGATCGTGACCTGAGCCGAAGTCGGATTCTTAACCGACTGAGCCACCCGGGCGCCCCGAGATTGTGAGCTTCTTGAGAGTGGGGTCCCTACTTGGTACTCTCAGGCTTTGTCACAGTGCTGGCCTCGTGCAAGGCTTTCAGTACATGTGGACTGTGATGCATGAGTCCCGTTGTTTAGTGAGCATTTTCTCACCTTTTTTTTTTCCTTTTGTCAGTGGTATAAGTCAAGTTTGGGGCATGGATTTACATGGATTTCCCTCTGCCTCAGGTCTCTCCTTCCTGGGAAGTTCAGCATCATCGTGATACAAGGCAGCTTTGGCATTCCCTGGCAGGCCTATGGGACGTTTCGCAAGGTGGCTGGCATTCGATGCTTGTTTATCTCTCAGCAAGTGTTTATTGAGGTCTTACTATGTGTTTGCCCACAATGTAGGTGCTGGGACTCCGGGAAGTGAAGGAGAGACAGCCCTCCTAGAGCTTACAGTTGCTCTCAATTCTTAATCGTTAGGCAGTGTGACAAGTAAGTAAGTTTGCTATGATTTCAGAGGAATTCTCCCAGGCTCCAGCCTGATATGATCATTTCAGTCTCTTTCATGGACAACCTTCTGGACAGATAATATCTACTAGTATTTAACACCGTTGCATGAAAAGCACCTGAGAGCAGTCTTCAATTGGGGAGCAGGGAAGGCAGTGAAACTGCCAAGAAACTCCTTGGCCACTATGTTTGGAGAAAGGGGATGCTTCTGATGAAGGTGGGCAGAAGCCGAAGGATCTGGAGGCTGAGCCCGTGACTGACCTGGAGGGAAGGGCAATGCAGTGTAGAGCCAATCATTGGGACCTCTGCTTTTCACTCACAAGTGGGTTGGCCTCTGACAACATCTCTAAAATTCTCATGGTCTAATTTGTAAGATCTGCCACAGGGAGATGATAAGACTCAACTTCTTCAGAGTTATTTTTAAATTTTTTTCACCTAGATCTGTGTGAGTTGTGGGTAAAGGTATTATTCTCCGTTAAAATGCAAATACTCTTGGGTCAGGGCATAGAAAGCTATTATCGACCACAGGCATATGGGCAGGAATTGGGGTTTACTAAATAAGAGTGGCCTCCTTGGAAAATAGAGCCCAACTCCAGGAAATGCATCTCCTGCTAGATCAGTTTGTTGAGAAGAGAGGAAGAAGCTTTTTATGGATGTGAACCTGAGTGTGTTATGGAGTGAGGGCTGCACATAGGCAGAAAGTTGGATGTGAAATCTATCTATCTATCTATCTATCTATCTATCTATCTATCATCTATCTATCTTTTTATCTTTTACATTGTTTGAGATCCTTATATGAGGTGAGGCAAGGCAGAAAGAAAAGAAGAGAAAGATATACCTGATGGTCAATATTAGATCAAGAACAATATACTCTATCCCCGTCTTGAATATTTGATCCATTCATGGATGCCACATTTTAGAAAAGGCATTGGTAAATCTGAGGGGAACTGGGCTGTGGGAAGGCACTTAAGAAATTGCCGATGGAACCGAGGATATTTAGTTTGGGGGAAAATCTCAGGACCCAAAGGAAAGCTGTTTTCAGACATCTCAAGCAGAGTCTTGGGGAGAGGAAACGGGTTTGTCCTCTGCATCAGGGAACTTGGGGGAAGGGAAAGTTTCTGCTGGGGGGTGGGGGTGAGGTCCTGGAAGTCTGACCTGGGAGGGGTGCTCCTGTCGGCAGACAGAGAGTTAGGCTAAATTATCAGAAAGCTCTTTTCTGAGTCAAAACAGTTAACAACCAATTGCTTTGAGTGTAAGGAGACCTAGATCAACCTATTATTAAATACGACTTAAAAATCATGTTACAAAAGCTCTATGTGTACATTATGAAACCTTTGGGAAGTAAAAATGTAAAGATATTTGGGGCACCTGGATGGCTCAGTCCTTTAAGTGTCCAACTCTTGAAATCAGCTCAGGTCATGATCTCACGATTTGTGAGTTCAAGACCTATGTGGGGTTCTGTGCTGACAGCTCAGAGCCTGGAGCCTGCTTCGGATTCTCTCTCTCCCTCTCTCTCTGCCCCTCCACTGATCACTCTCTCTCTCTCTCTCTCTCAAAATAAATAAATAAACTTAAAAAAAAAGATGTAAAAAAAAGTATTAAAGTATTGCTCATAACCCTACCCTCCTGCATCCCAGTCTTGTGTGGCTCTGACTGATCACGTGCCTATAGCTGTGTTGTAAGGCAGTCTTGGAAATGTAGTGTTTTTGATTCTATTTTAGGAAGGTGTATAGGGTTTTGCAGAGAAATAGAATCCATAGGATTGATATATCTATATATTTCTTTCTCATGGCTGAATATACCCATTATATTGTATATATTCCATATATTTTATATGTATGTTCCATATCTTCTTTATCCATTCATCTGTTGATGGACACTTAGGTTGTTTCAATATCTTGGTTACTGAGAATAAGACAGTAGTGAACACGGGGGTGCAGATAATGTCCCCGATACTCTGTTTTCATTTCCTTTGGCTATATATCCAGAAGTGGGATTACTGGATTATATGGTAATTATATTTAAATATTTTTTAAAGCCGCGCCATACTGTTTCCCCCAGTGGCTGTACCAATTTACATTCCCACCAACCATGCACAAGGGTTCCCTTTCCCCCACATCCTGGCCAACACTTTCTCTTGTCTTTTTTCGACAGCCATTCTAACAGGTGTGAAATGAAAGCTCATTGTGTTTTGACTTCATTGCCTTGATGATTGGTGATGTTGAGCACCAGCTCATGTGTCTGTTGGCCATCTGCATTGGTCTTCTTTGGAAAACCATCTACTCAGTTCCTCTGCCCATTTTTTAATTGGGTTGTTTGTTTTCTTGCTACTGAGTTGTATGAAGAGTCACTTTTCAATATGCAGAGTGAGGCCAAGGCTGACACCTCATTTAATTATAATCACAGACACTGACTGATCCCTGCCTGGGTCACTGTTTACAAGCATCATACAAGTTAGTTCCTGTTTATCTTAAGGCACAACTGTCCGTATTTGTTTCTGAGCTTCTTCAAGGCCTTTCTCCATTTCCTTTCTGCTCCCGTCTGTCCCTTCCCATCAATCAACCCCCCCCCCAAAAAAGCCCTACAAATACAGAAGGCATGCCCCTCCCCCTCTACAAACAAAAGAAGTACTTACAGATAAATTTGCATCTGCTTTCTAAAGTGATCTTCATCTTGAGGGGTCTGAATGGTGCTGGGCTTTGAAGGTTTATGTAAAGGATGAAAGGAATGAGTTTGTAAGAGTATTCCCCTCTCGGCCCCCATATTTCACTTTGGGTGAGTTGAGATTACCCTGGGCTGATATGGAAGGGTTAATGAGCTGCTACAAAGTTTGTTTTGGACTGGACTAACTGCTTCCTGCAGCCTTGGCTGGGCATCGGAGCATCGGTCCTTTGAGGAGGGTTAAAGCAGGGGCAAGGACACAGAGAACGTAGAGGTGGCTGGGAGTTGTTAGAACATCTGTAGGTGCCCTGGTCAACACGCTGTGTCAGGTTTAATAACAGCAAAGCAGAGTTCTGGAGTCCGCCAGCCCTGATGGAGGTCAGGCCAGTTAAAGGCGGGGCATACTTAGGTCTGTTTCCCCAGAAAATTCTGGCATGCCTCCAGACAAGCCTTCACTGGAGGTCTGTTTCTCTGGGCTTATTTTGCTATCCAGAAAATTCTCCAAGCGTTGATTGGTGAATGATGGAACACCTATGTGCATCTGTTTGAAATTGGCCGCTTCTTCAGTTTGGTGTTGTGTATTCATTCTTTCCTGGCGGTTGTGGTATAGCAGAAAGGTCACCAGATGAGGGGCTTTCTTACCAGCTATGTGACCTTAGGTAATTTGCCTATCCCTCACAGGACAGACTTAAACTAGTAAATGGCATTTAATGTGGGCTCTAAGATGCTCACAGATCCATGAGTGTTTTTCAATATTTAAACATGACGCCTAGAAATCATAATTTACCTGTTGCATGGCCACACAAGTGAAATAAAGCAAAAGATTACTTGCTGGTGGGGAAATCAGGTCACAACCATGCAGACGTGCTATTATATACTGCCCAGAGGTGGTGTTTGGCCATGAAGGACATCCTTTCGGGAGTCTGTCTACTTGGGTCAAACCAAAATCATCACTTAGGTTATCATGCTATCTGCATTAAAGTACTGCCACCGGTGTGCCTACTATGGCTGATAATAGTGTTTTTGATGGTCAAGTTCTGAAGCACCTTGTAGCTCTGATGTTCTATACATTTCTAGGTAGGAGAGAGGAAGACAAGACTGGAAGGAGAACCTTCTTGAATGATTATGGCTGTGTGGGTTGTCTAATTAATTATGAGGTAGGAAACCTTGCCTCCAGCAACACAATGTCTCTCTACCCCTATTTGGTGTTTTATTTATTTTTTTAAGTTTATTTATTTGAGAAAGAGAGAGAGAGAGAGAGAGAGAGAGAGAATCCCAAGCAGGCTCTGTGGGGATTTGAGCCCGATGTGGGGCTTGAACCCGCGAACTGTGAGATCATGACCTGAGCTGAAATCAAGATTCAGACACTTAACCAACAGAGCCACCCAGGTGGCCCCCAACCTCCGTTTGGTGTTTCAAACTGATAACCCTTCTTGGTCAGGATGTCGTCATAAATTGGCATGTTCCATGTTCCAGGAGAACCTACCTCTCCCTCTCTTCACCCTGTCCTGTGGACATTTATCCTTTTATCTGCCAAGTAACAGCGGGTTTCTTAAATCATTTGTCTGAATGTGCTCTGTGTAAACCAGCTAAAGAGAGCTATGTATATATCAGGAAGACCAACAATGCATAAATCTGTTGCCTGCACAGATAACCTGAGCGCTCAGTGAAAATGGGTTGAAATAAATGGTGTGAGTGTTTGCGTTGTGAGTCAAAGCTAGTTAATTCCGCCTGCACCATGGGAAAGTTGTGATATTTAAAGGGGGCTAGTCTGCCTTGTTAGTTTTTTTAGCAAATCTATTCTTCAGGAAGAATCTGGACACATAGTATGAAAAAGACTGAAAAAGAAATACTTAAGACATCCAAACTAAAAAAAAAAAAATGTGCTGTCAGACTTACAGTCAAGCACTTTGGAAGCTTGCTTTCACTGCGAAGCTTCTGGATTACATTTTTAATCTTTAAAGGAGTATGGTGTTGTCCACCATGCAAACGAGAACAAAAGGAAGGAAGGAAGGAAGGAAGGAAGGAAGGAAGGAAGGAAGGAAGAAAGGAAGGAAGGAAGAAAGGAAGGGCTGAAATCTCAGACATAGTTCTAGAATTCAAACCGAACAGTCACAGAAATATTTGAGAAAATGGCAAACTTGCTTTTCTTTTAAAAAAATTTACAAAGGCATATTCAGCATGGCAATAACTATATTTGTAGATAATATTTTATTGACACCTGTATTTAAACATTAATGTTATGAAGCGATTTTTTAAAAGCTATGTAACAGCTGTTTACTTATACTAAATGCTTACTGTGTTCCAGGCACTGGGCTAAGCATTTTATATGCATTATTGTATTTAATCCACACAGTCTGAAAATGTGGCAGGTTTCTGCGTTATTTTTATAGATGAGAAGACCGAGGCTCAGTATGGTTTCTGTAGTCTTCTCCTCTTGTCTAAAGTTATACATCCCGATAGCTGTAGCCATAGAGCTTAAACCCAGGTCCCTGGGATTCTAAAGCTTACGTTCCTAATCGCCGTCACTATTGTTCATTGAACTTGAACTGGCGCTTCCTCATCCAAGCTTCCGCTTTCAGGCTTTTTATAATCTGCTGCACGAACTCGACTCTGCAGCTCCGCTTGGTTATCTTCTCTTGGAAGCAAAAGCTGCCTTCCCCTTTTAGGAGGGAATGTTGGATCCAAGGTTCCAGAGGATAAAGTGGGTTTGGGAGAACAACGGCAGAGAGTCTGAGGGAGAGAAACGACTGAGAAGTATAAAAAGAAATGCCCTCTCATATAAGATGAATAAATCCTGGGGGTGTAGTACAGCATGGCGACTACAGTAATGGTGCTGTATTGTGCATTTGAAAGTTGCTCAGAAAGTAGATCTTAGAGTGTGTGTGTGTGTGTGTGTGTGTGTGTGTGTGTGTGTGTGTATGTTTAGAATATGGTCTTTAAAAAAATTTTTTTTTTATATTTTATATTTGACACAGACAGAGACAGAGACAGAGAGTGAGCAGGGGAGGTGGAGAGAGATGGAGACAGAGTCTGAAGCAGGCTCCAGGCTCCAAGCTCTGAGCACAGAGCCCAACGTGGGACTCGAACTCACAAATGGTGAGATCATGACCTGAGCTGAAGTCAGATGCTTAACTGACTGAGCCACCCAGGTGGCCCAAAGATAGATGTTTTTAAATTTTTTTTTTTTTCAGAGAGAGAGCGTGGGCAAGGAAGAGGGGCAGAGGGAGAGAGAGAGAGAGAGAGAGAGAGAGAGAGAGAGAGAATCTCCAGCATGGAGCCTGACTTGGGGCTTGATCTCATGACCTGAGCTGAAATCAAGAGTCCGATGCTTAACTGACTGAACCACCCAGGCGCCCCAAAGATAGATGTTAGCTAAACTTATGGTGGTAATCATTTCACAATATATACATATATCAAATCATTGTGTTGTACACCTCAAATTAATACCATATTCTATATCATTTATACCTCAATTAAAAAAATAAATTAAAAAATTACTGCCAAGGAGCAGTGAAGGCCCAATGTTTTTCTTGAGTAAGAAAGATATGTGTATAGCGTTCAGTAGTCAGATACTTCCGGCAGTTTCCCTCTTACCTGCTATGTGGCTTTGTTGAGATCTTCATCATGACCCTGGCCACCACCTTTTTGAAAGTTTGCACCTAGAGTAATCAATCACCCAAGAATCATAGTTTCTGCTCTTCAGAATGACCTCTTTCTCTTTTTCTGTCCTTGTACATATCACACAAGAAAAAGACGAAGATGTACAGTATGATGGTCTGATTGACACGTTCAGAGCTTCCTCGACTGGTGATGGGTTTATACCCCAATGAAACCATCATAAGTTGAAAATATTGTAAGTCAAAAATACAGTTACTAGACCTCACCTACCTTACATTATAGGTCAACCCAGCCTACCTTAAATGTGCTCAGAACACTTACGTTAGCCCACGTTTGGGGAAAATCATTTAAGGCAAAGCCTATTGTATAATGAAATGCTGAATATCTCATGTAATTTATTGCATACTATACAGAAAGTTAAAAAAAAACCAGAATGGTTGCACGGGTACAGAATGGCTGTCACTGGTCTCGGTTGTTGACTGTTGCGATTGTGTGGCTGATGGGGAGCTGTGGCTCGCTGCCACTACCCGGCCTCACGAGAGAGGATCTGACTGCATATTGCTAGACTGGGAGAAGATCCAAACTCAGAATGCAAAGTGCAGAATGCAAAGATCCAAACTCATGAGCGCATGTCGCTTTTGCAACATCGTAAAGTCAAAAAAATCGTATTTCTAACCATCATTAAGTTGCGGAACCTTCCATATCATGAAATGATTACCACAATAGGTTCAGCTAACATCGTTCTTCTCATACAGAGTCAAAAAGAGGCAGAGAACAGTGGCTAGAAAGTAATGATGAGAAGCATGTACTTTCTGTCATTTATTCTTTTAAAACGTAGGTTTCTTGGTACCTTTATAAAGAAGTAAACTATTTCTGAATTCCTTTTCAGGTTGGGAATTGATGGGCATATTTTGGACATGACACTTCAGTAGTTAAGTAGCTTCAGCATTCCTTAGCAACCAAAAAATTTTATGTTTGATAGACATCTCAGGAAGTTTTTTGGGAGGTATTTCTTCATATGTGCGACACAGAACAGAATTTTGAACTGAATTTAAATAAGAATGAAAATTCAGATTCAAACTAGCACCAGGACATATGGTTTGCATATAAGTATAGAATGCTTTTAAAGCGTTCCACTGTATTTTTTTTTTTAAAGCAGGTAGTCTAAAGGCATCTTTTATTGCTTAATTTTTTTTAATGTGTATTTATTTTTGAGGGAGAGAGACAGAGCATGAGCGGGGAGGGTCAGAGACAGAAAGAGAGACACAGAATCCAAAGCCGGCTCCAGGCTCTGAGCTGTCAGCACAGAGCCCAAAGCGGGGCTCGAACTTGGGAATGGCAAGATCATGACCTGAGCTAAAGTCCAACACTTAACTGATTGAGCCGCCCATTTGTTCCTTTTATAAGTCACATCCTCTGCTATCATGCTTATCAGGAATAACAGTAATAAAGGTGATAATTCAGTGTCCCCTCAAGGGCAGGTTTTCGTCTCATTTCTCAGTTGGATCAGAACCCCAGGCAAGTAGGGGGATGCTGTTTATTTGGTCTGTCCAACCTGAGCGCTAGATGAACACAGTCCCCACTCGCCCTTTTCCCCATAGCCTTACCATGAACTGATTTGGCTGCCTTCCCAAGTAATGAACCCAGATCTGAAGTTGCACTTCTCCAAGATAAACATCCCCATGGGACTGGTAAGCATCATCTAGTTGAGGTCTAAGATCAGAGTTTATTTATCTGTTTGGCTTCTGTAGTGTAATTTTTCCAAAGCCCAGTGATGTTTGGATAACCAGGCCCATGGTGATTAAGGGTGGGCCGGATCAAAGTAGGGGCAGTAGAGCAGGGGGGAGGATGTAAGTAAGGAGGGTGAGAAGGAGGGCATGTACTAGGACAGCTCCGTCATCCTGAGGAGGGCCAGGTTGTGGGGCAAGTCAAAGAGCGAGTTTTGATTTCTTAGTAAATGAAATAGCCTTGCCCCAGTGGCTGGATTCGCTTCAAACATGGAGAATGGAAGGAAGCAGCCAGTATGCCAAGAGATTCACTCTGGGTTTTCAGACAGAAACATTGTCACATACGCTGCTTTCTTTTACTTTTCATAAATCACCAGCTACTTCAGTCAAAGCAAGGATTAAAAGAAACAAAAGCTCCTTTGAACATCGCATAACCTCTTCTGCTCTGCATATCTGTCCTTTTTACAAATACAGACTCTGAGATAGTTTTGAGATCTATTTTTGCTGGATATTCGGTTGGTGTTAATGTATCCATGCAGTGGTGATATATGCATGGCATCTAACAGCTGGGACAGCATGGCTCCTGCCAGTCACGACAAATAGGAGACAGAAACCATTGGGGGGCTGGTTTGGCTGGGTGTTCACGAAGGTGCATTCCCGCTGAAGATCAGCCCGGTATACATGTGAATATGTGAATCATCTTGTTAATACCTCTCTGCAGGTGACTCGGACGCCTACATTCTCTGACTGCTTTAGTGATGTCCGTAACACCGAGCCTCCCAATCTTTGTATTTTTCCTTCCTTTAGCAGATAGTATTTCTTCTAGCCAAGCCGCGTTCTGGGGAGCTTATTAAAAAAGGCAGGTTTCAGAGCCTTCCTTCAGAGTCAGAATCACTGGGGTGGGGCCCGGTGTCTGTCTTTTAACAGGCTTCTCAGATTACTCAGATGCAGCTCACTGAGGTGCTAGGCTGTCTCCCCTAGTGGCTTTCTCCATTTCTAAAGGGACACTTGTAATGTCACTGCATTTACTTTCTGCCGTCCTTACCCCTCCCCCACCTTTCATTTTATGATTCGCTGTGTTAAAGGTAGGCTCATCTCATAATTGTTTGACATTGTGAGGTCATCAACTTCAACTTAACGTGGTCAGTCCTCCTTTTCATTGTCTCAGACTTGCTGAGAATGAACACAAGCCTTTCCCAAAGGGAAGGCACACAGGCAGTCTTTGGTCTCACCCTCTTGTCTACAGAGGAGACCTTCCCACTTCTGAGGCTCTATGGCTCAAAAAAAAAAAAAAAAAAAAAAGGAAAGAAAAAAGAGAGAAAGTCAGCCTCCTCCGCTCCCTTCCCCCTTCTCAGTGGGAAGGTGGGAATGAGGTACTAATTATTTGTCGGGAGTGGAAAAGGCAGATCCTGTCTTTCTCCTCCAGACCAGTTATAGTCAGTGGGTTTATGCACATATTTATTCTATTTATTCCGCTTTAGGCAAAGACTGTCAACAGAGCTGGGGGGGTTCTGTAGCCACTGGGTCTTTTAAAGCAGGTTTTAGGATCTTCCAGCAGTTTGTGAGGTTGGAGTGGGATTAACCAATGTGGATGAGCGTACTCTCAGATGTGGAAAATGCCCTCCATGTCTTGCAAAATCCATCCCACTGTTGTGGAAGCATTTCAGCCAGGGCCCTCTGCAGACTGATGAAGCTAGATGTTAGGCATTGCCTTAACAATCAATAGCAGTTACCATGTCATTTCTAAGTTGTTAGCTTTATACCAGTGCTCTGAGGGTCTAGAAGAAGGCCATGGGTTGGTTCTTGACCTTTTGAGGAGAAATGACCAACAGGCATAAAAATTAAAAACAGGGCAAGGCAGTGTGAGCTTATTTTATCCAAATTGTAGGTGCCCTAGGGACTCAAAGGAGAGAGGACCCAGTGAGCACTGAGTGGCAGGGCAAAGCTTCGTGGAAAAGTTTCACATGAACTTCGCCTTGAATGCTTTGGGAGGACACTGCAGACCCAAGAAGGACATGAGCAAGGCTCAGGATGAGGCTGAGGGTGGCCAGTGTGGGAATGAGCCTGGCAACAGCAAGGGTTCAGCCTAAGACCTGGTGGGGGAGGGGGGGAATAGGCTGAGGGGGCAGGCAAAGAAGCTAAAAACAAAACAAAACAAAACAAAACAAAACAGGAAATAAGGGATGGCTGAGTGTTTCTGAATGGGGGAAGTGACATGTTTAAAGAAAAGCTTTTGTGGTTTTGTGGAAATGACTTTATGACCCAGGGTTTTATTGCAGTTCAACAGTTTAGCAACCACCCTAAGCTGTGATTTGGCTCAGAGCTGCTGCTTCCTCTTAGACTTTATTTTTCTGATTTATCAAGTGATGATGATAATGATGATGGTGATGATGCTGATGATGATGATGGTGATGGTGATGGTGGTGATGGTGATGGTGGTGATGGTGATGATGGTGATGGTGATGGTGATGATGGTGATGATGATGGTGATGATGATGGCAATGGTGATGATGGTGATGATGATGGTGATGATGGTGATGATGGTGATGATGGTGATGATGATGATGGTGATGATGATGGTGATGAGATGATGGTGATGGTGATGATGGTGATGATGATGGTGATGATGATGATGATGATGGTGATGATGATGATAGTGTGGTGATGATGGTGATGATGATGGTGATGTTGATGATGGTGATGGTGATGGTGATGATGATGGTGATGATGATGATGGTGATGTTGATGATGGTGATGGTGATGGTGCCTTTTTTGTTGTAGCCCTGCTGTGTATCCTGGCATCAACCAGTCAGAAAGGATGTGGCTTTGTATTGAGCAGGTTCCTGAACCTCCTCGGGTCCAGCAGCTAACCCTTTCCATGGGAAGTTGGGGGATGTTTGAGGGGAGGTCAGAGAAGTGGCAACTTACTAGGCTTCTCAAAAACTACCTTTGGGGCAGGGGTTGCCTGGCTGGCTTGGTTGGGGGTGCATGCAACTCTTGATCTTGGGGTCATGAGTTGGAGCCCCACATTGGGTGTAGCGATTAAATAAATAAATAAATAAATAATCAATCTTTAAAAAATAACAACAAAAAACTATCTTTAGGGAAATATTTAAATATCTTCACAGCTAGTGCAGCTACACTAGGAAGGCCTGGCTGGATATCAGCTCCCCATTGATCTTTAGTTCTCGATGGTACGTTTTCCGCGTCGCATGGCTAAAAGCAGGTAATGGAGAGGCGAATGGTATGTTCCGCGTCATACAACAAGCAAAAAGAGTCGCTCTGTATTAGATGTATCTCTCGTTTGGGAACTCCTGTCTTTACCCTGGTCAAAAGATTTGCTGAATTTTAGACCTTTCTTAGAAAAAGGTTGAATGGCAGTGGGGGAGGGAAGTAGACATGGAAAGAAGAAAGTATTCCGGGGCAGTAGTGTAACTGACCATCCTCAGTTCACACCTAATGGCAAAGTGGGTGAGTCCCGTCGGTGGGGAAGCCCACCCTGGGGAGGTATTTGTGCCAATGGAAAGCTCTTTGATGGGTCTCAGCACCATGCCATTGAGTGGTACATGAACGTGAATGAGCGAAAGAAGAAAAGGGGGCTGAAGGGAGACTTTAGACACTCAAGCTCTAACTCTAGCTCAACTAGGAGCCAGCTCTGGAGCTAGGGGCAAATCCATCTTTCTGGAACTCATGTTTCCCTGCACTCCACAGATTGTTGTGGCATCTAACAGGATGATGCCTGGGCGTGCCCTTGTGAGCATGCAAAAAGAAGCCTTGTTTGTGTAACTTTCTGCGTGTTTTCCAGATAACCAGCTACTTCACTTTCAGTCTGCAGAGTTGCCTGTTTTTGCCTCAAGTGGGTCTTTCCTCCCGTGTAAGAGCAGTTGAAGTGGGTGTCTGTGCACTTTTTGCTAGCTCTGTGACTGTTTCCTATTGAGGCCAATGGACCATTGTGGGGGAGGGGAACTCCAGGGCTTGAGAGGGCTTCTTGGGCAGTTGCCACCAGCCCAGTCCTGTGGTCTAGTGCTTCCTGGGGTCTTAGTGTAGTAGAGACCTGGGTAAACAGACTGCTGACAGAGAGTCCTGGAGCATATGATTGTTGACAAGGAACCCAGGTGCTCCCAGTCAAATGGCCCCCCATACCAGGACCATCCAGGTGGTGGGTCGGCTATCAGCGGGGCCTCCCACTAGGGTAGAGGCACTGAGTAGCCAGAACATCCTCCTGTCCAAGGGCTAGATATGACCTGAGGGCCTGGATGGTTCTGTCTTCAGGTCCCTTCGCTCTCCTAATTATTTCCAGGTAGCCCCTCTCCCTGACATGCAAAGTACTGGCCTCTATTTATGGAACTTGTGGGCAGACTTTGATCTGGGGGTCAGGTTAATGATCCCCCCAAACCCAAGATCTCTGTGAATGCCAGACAAATGGCAGAGGAGCTTAGATCTGTAACTAGCCCATCCGAGCTCAAGACCTAGCTGCAGTACTCGATACCTGGGAGCAACCTGGAAACAACGGGTGGGGCTGGCTGGCCACTCAAAATTTTGTTTGCTGCAGGTTTCTTGTCTGCAAATGCGAATGCTAATCTCTGTCCACCCACCTCCCTGCCCCCCCCCCCAAGGTTTGTTGTGATGATCAAACGAGATACGTTTGAGGAAGTGCTTTTAACTCATCAAGAGTGGGGTAACGTAGGGTCTTTTCCTTACTGCAACGTCAGGGCTCATTTGGGCAAAGGAAGAGCACTGATAGCTCAGATACTGCTATTATGAAACTTTTGGGGTATTGTCAAGGCCCCTAAGGTACCACTGGGTCAGCTTGACTGTCCCCTCAAAGCTTTGGGAACTATGCTGTCCTGGATGGCAAACAGTTACTTGGGGCAACAGAGAAAGCAGTGGCTTAAACAACTTGCCCTTTAGACACGCCTAGGGGTATTCACACAGCCAGGAAAGGGTGTGAGAGGCCTACTAATTTTCTTTCCCCCATTCCAGGATGTTTCTTTAGGGGCCTGCATGACAGGGTGGTGGTGGGAACACCGTGGGGACACGGCATGGTATATGAGCTGTTCATCGTCCAGTCTAGAGATAGCCCATAGCCGATAGCTTTGAAGGAAGGGTTGCTGGCCAATGGGTAACTGTCCACTCCCTATACCTGCCCTCAATCCCATTTCCAGAAGAGGCAGAATTGCTGTATTCCCAGAAGGTGCCAGAGAGGAGCTGTCCCCTGGGTCGGATCAAGGTTGTGTCTCAGTTGGTGTTTTTTTTTTTTTTTTTAATGTGCTGGATTGGGCCAAAATCGACTCTACCAAGGCTCCTTTTCTTCATGTGTTCAAAAGGATATGAAATCCATGTTTGGGACCTATTAACACCCATTCATCACCGACCATTTGGCAACAGTTTTTATCCAAGAATGGTTTCCTGCCTGGAGATGAGGCCCATCCAGGGGCTGCGGGTTTTACCCCTTCCTCTGCTCTTGTGGTGTGATGAGGCTAGCCTACATGTCCTTCCTGTTACCCACACCCCCAGCCTGAAAAGGTGATGCTCTTTTAATTTTAAAAACAAAAGCTAAATGTAAACCAAAACCCACTAACCTTCCAAAACAGGAAAAAAAAAAAAAAAAAAAAAAAGGTACTTTTTGAAAGGAGGAAATTGCTTTTTATTAGGTGTAAAAACCAACAAAAAATCTCCCAACATCTTCAGAGGGTTGGGAGTTGCCATGAACCGCTGACCCCATTCCGTTAGGTTGGCAAACGGTCTCCCCAAGCCCGCCATCCAAGCAAAACGGTGAGCTTGACTTGTGCCACAGAACAGCTCTGTCTCACGTTGACAGATGTTTCCATATCCGCCCGAGGGTGCCAACGATGTCTTGGTACATGTCTCTTGTAAGAGACATTCTTCACTGGTAGATTCAGAAAATATGCTGGAGCGGACCTTGAAGGATGATAGTGTCATCACATCATTTGAGAAACGAGGAAACTGCAGCTCAGAAAGGGAGTCATCTGCCCAAGTCACCTGGGGGTGGATGGAACTTGTTCAAAGTACCTGTCATGTCTCAGCAGCCAGTAACCCGGCAGCTAGATGCGCATCCGTGTGAGCCAAATCCCAATTTACAGGCATGGAAAATATGGGCCCTCTGGGTCCCATACTTGGAAGAATTGCACCAGGGAGCCCTGAGATCTGGGCCTGGAGCCTCATCCTTCAGAACAGTATTCTTTCTGCTAAGTCCCTGGAGACTTTAGAAGGACATTCCCGGTGGCCCTTACAGTCAGAACTCACCAAATGTTAGGTTGGGGCTACAGAGGTAGATCTGGCCAATGGGCTGTCAGAACAAGAGTCAACAAGAAGCGAACTTCCGTGGTGTCAGGCCACTGAGATTTTGGAAGCATTTCTGTTCTTGCGGCATAACCCAACCTATCCTGACCTACACACAAACCGACTTTGCAAAGCCCCGAGTACCACTCTCTTTCTGTGACATCATCACCCAAGGATGCCACCCTGGAGCCTCCAGGAGGGTGTTGGTCTGTGCCTCGCAGAGGAACCAATTCAGTTTTAGTATTGATGGATATTTGCTTTTAGAAAAAGACTGGTATTTGCACTTAGGTTTTGTGAGAGCCAATATGAGTGGAAGATTTCAAAATACCTAAGGGCTATGGTTGAAATTAATGAGTACTCTTCTTTGGGGGAGAAAAGTCTTACAAGGGAAAAAATAAGAAAACACCGCATAAAACTCTGGTTCTGAGTAAAATGGATTGCATACCCTGACTCTACTAAATGCCCAGAGAAATAGTTGTTTATTTCAAAACATCCACTGCTCTTCTATTGTGAGGCTGGCGTTGGTCTGGGAAGGGGGCAGGGATGCAGGGCTTAGGACAGCCAGTTTAATGTCCCCTGCATGTCATTTGGGATGGCTTGTACTCTGTCTTCTAGCCGCGACCCTGGCCCCACGTGTCTATCAGAATGCCTCTTAGGAGTCCTTACTTTTGGCTTTAGTTAATTTCTAGACTGAAAGGGAAAGCAAAAACAAAACATCATCAGACATACCCTGGGCCTTAATTTCTGGAGCGGAGGTTGTGACCGTCAGAGCACTTCCCTTTGTTTCTGTCATGTTCTATCACAAACATAGAAGCAGCTCGAGAATGAGGAATGAGTTTCCAGTTACTCTTGTATGTGGGATGCTTTTTCAAATAGGAAAGGCCCAGTTATGACTAATGATCCACATGGAATAGTCCCTCTCCACACTCCTCAGCCATATCCTCAGTCCCGTGAACCAATTTGTTGTCGAATATATTCACAACTGGGGGATTGCCAGCAGATAACAAACAACCTGTCTCTGAGATGAGCTCTGCTTGTGTTTTCCTGCCTCTGGTTTTTTTTCTTTTTCCTTCCTGAGAGGCTACTTTTTCAAAAGCCGCATCAAAATCACTACCCTTTTTTGGGAGGTTGTTAGAAGATAAGGCTGAGATGGGAAATGTATCATAAAAACTAAAAAATAGTGCTTTCCACTTTTTAGAACACTTTCATTTTCGTGATGCCATTTGATTTTCCTAGCATCTCTGTGAGGTGTGTTGAGTAGAAATTTTAATCCCGGTTTCCCAGACAAAGGAAGTAAAGCACGGAGAGTCTCAGGAACACAGGAAATCAATCTCAGAGTCAGGACCAAAACCTAATGCGATGTTCCCAAGTGATAATAGGGAACAAACAGCTCTTTGTACAACCTCAGGAGACCCGAGGTTGATTTCTTAATCTGCTACCAAATAGGAGTGTGATCTTTAGCAGAGCCCTTAAAATCCCTGAACCCCAGTTCTCATTCGCACAACGATGGGGCTAAATGGAACGCCCTTTACAACTGCAACCCCTCCATGGTCCTTTCTGCTCTATATAAAGCGGTTGCCAGGGGGTGCACGAGCAGGGATCGGAGGTGCTCCTGGGGAATGGCAGGTGGGTCCTCCCAGGAGAATGGAAGGTTTC
>NW_024412412.1:34151033-34180010 GCF_014898765.1 Herpailurus yagouaroundi | reverse complement strand
CCCCCCCCCCCCCCCCCCCCCCCGCGCCAGAACACCAGACCTGGCAGGGCGAACGGTGCCTTCAGGAGCAGAAGAAAAGAGAGGCAAATATGATGACTTGGCTGAGAAACCAAAGATAAACAAGACCTGCGTTCACTTGGAGGAAATTCAGAGTGAAAACAAGATTTCACTTCCACTGTCTTCCCACAGGGGCGGCAAACATTGAGGGACTGGATTTCCCCCTCCCCTTTAATAAATGCTAACATTTATCTTGTTGGCAGAGGTTTATCTTCTCCTGGATCTCCTTGAGTCTTTGGAAAATATCGAGATGATACAACAAAGGACACGGCCCTTGAAAGATAAGTGCCAGCTTTTTTTTTTTTTTAATTTTTTAAAAAATGTTTTTATTTATTTTTGAGACAGAGAGACAGAGCATGAGCAGGGGAGGGGCAGAGAGAGAGAGAGAGGGAGACACAGAATCTGAAGCAGGCTCCAGGCTCTGAGCCGTCAGCACAGAGCCCGACGTGGGGCTCGAACTCACGGACTGTGAGATCATGACCCGAGCTGAAGTGGGACGCTTAACCGACTGAGCCAGCTAGGCGCCCCGAGTGCCAGCTGTTTAATAAAGAACTGCTGTCAGGTAAAATAGTTTAATGGAAATAGCCCGAAAAGGCCCCCCCACCCCCAGCCCCCCCAAAAAAAAGGTTTTATGTTTTTTTTGGGTAGCACTCCAGAGTCAATGCCGAGGGAAGAGGTCCGCTCTGTACAGGGTGGGGCTGAAGAGATGCGACAAAGCAGAGTCAAGGTCACCCGTTTTCATCTGCTGTGTGTGGCCTGATGGCGGTTTGAACTCCCATAGGGTTGCTTCTCCTCCCTAAGCCTCCCCTTACTCAACTATACAACCAAGGGATCAGAGAGACTATTTTAAATTTCCTGCGAAGAAATCTTTAATTCCAGTGTGGCGCCTCGAAGTTGCCCCTAATTTTTGACAGACGCTCCCCCTCCGGCAAGCTTGGAACCTACCAGAAGGGCTTCCCCAGGGAGTCCAGGTCATTCTGCCTGGACACTTTGAAAATAGGGTAAATTCTCCTTCACCTCTGGCAGCCAGGTAAGTCCTTTTCCGAATCTGTGGTCCTCAAACATCTGTGAGGGTTCAGAAGCATCAGAATCATCCCATTCATTGGTTTTCATGGTAAAACAAAACCAACCAACCCCATGTTCACACTCTCGTCCTCTGGAATCTCTAGGGTCAGTCTCTGAAATCTATATATTTAAATAAACTGCTCAGGTTGGGACCAACGGACAGCTTAAATCATCTCTCAGTTTCTCTTCTGGCTTAAAAAAATTTTTTTTTAGATGTTTATTCATTTTTGAGAGAGACACACAGAGTGTGAATGGGGAGGGGCAGAGAGAGAGGGAGACACAGAATCCAAAGCAGGCTGTCCGCACAGAGCCTGGCTCGGGGCTCGAACTCATGGACCGTGAGATCATGACCTGAGCTGAAGTCAGACGCTCAAGCGACTGAGCCACCCAGGTGCTCCTGTCTTCTGGCTTTCTGAGAACAAAGATGCTATTAACAGAGCCCCAGTGTTGTAGGGAGGAGGGCCGAGCCAAAATGTTGACCACCGCCGGGCCTCGCACACGTATCCTGCCTGGCTGCTCTCTTCTCAGGCCCCTCATGACAACTGTGCTCGCTCACCCCAGTCTGTGTTCATGCTTTCTACTCCACCTCCAAGGTCATTGCCTCTCCTCTTTCTAATGTCACCCATTTTTTTTTTTCTTTGAGGCGCGTCGCAAGTCCTTCTTCCTCCAAAATACTATCTCTGTTCAGCCGGCCCAGATTTATTGTCCTTATCCCCTCCCCCACCCCAAATTGATCCTGCAGCCATTCACACACTGTCTTGTGATATACCTTGCTGAGCTCAGGCATGTACGTTCCTGACTTTTAGAGTGTGGGCTACTAGAGGGCAGGTGGCCAGAGCAGATATATCTCTGGCATCCTCCTTGGTGCTGAACACAGTGCCTTTGAGAAGGAGAAACGTCCCGGGGGCCTGTGCTCTCAGGACCAGTGGGCCCAGCTCTAGGACCAGGGGTCAAGTTGTAGGGAGGCTGTCATGGCTGGATAGGGCCGGGGTGGGGTGGGGGCGGGCAGGTGGACATAGCTGACAAGGTGAGACATGTGCCTTTAGTGTTTCTAAAGACAGGCCTTCAGTGTCTGGAGGAGAGTGCAGGGTGGGCCTCCATTGTCTTCCTGGCAACTGCCAGTCACGCTTTTCCTTCACACTCCTTCAAGGCACATGATGCCCCTCTTGCCCTTCAAGGATGATGTGGATGTTTATTTTAATTGGCTCCCCATTGATTAAAAGAAGGTGAGGGCTGATCCCACATGTTGGCGTCTAGTACTTAAGTACATTGGTTCCGAGTTGGTCTGGATCTGTGCTATCCAATATGGCAGCCACTGGCAATGCTACATTTGGTAACTGAAATTAAATAAAAACTTCAAATTCAGTTTTTCAGTTGCACCCATCGCATCTCCAGTACTCAGTTACCGCTATGGCTAGGGGCTACCATATTGGATGGTGCGATAAAGAACATATGATCATTGTAGAAAGTTCTCTTGGATAGCGCTGGTCTAGACCGTCTGGGTTGAAACCCTGGCTCCCCCACTCACTTGCTGTGTGATTTTGGCTAAATTGCTTAAAGTTTTGGTATCTCAGTTTCCTCACTAATGAAGTGGAGAAGTAATAGTACATATCTCGGAAGATTGCGGAGGCTCAAAATAATCCACGTGAATAAAATGAGTGGCCGAACAGAACTCAATGTCAGCTGTAACAACAGGTGCTTACATCATTGGCCCTCTTGTATCTGGATCCTCTCTCCCCACCACAAAGGATGGCTCTGGTGCCGAACAGTAGGTAGCCTCTCCGTAGAGGCTCATTACACGTACGAAACGTTAACTCTTGGGAGAACAAAGAGCTCAGTTGAAAGGGAGTTACAAGGTTACTTGACACAGCCCGCCCTGTGGAGCCAAGACTGCATTTTTCTCTGCGTACGTGCCATGAGTTGGATCTGCCGTTGAACATTTTGATGCTTTCACCTTTTCTGAAAGGACAGAAATTTCCCTGAGTGTGGGCTTTCAGCCAAGGGTGAGCACGTATTGACCCTCTCTGGTTCTCTCTCTCTCTTTTTTTTCCCACACTGAAAGCATATTCCTTCTTAAGAGGAAGTTTGTTTTTTGTGTCCTGGAAATGTCAGGCTCCCCGGAGGGTTGAAGGGTGGACCTGTCTCAGTCAAATGTCTCTTCCTCTGATGCAGTGGGTGACCCCCCTGCTTTCTTGAATGACATCAGCTGAGCCGTAATCAAAGTACTCACGCCTGACTCACCATGCGCTGTGGAGAATTGACTTCCAGCGTAGCGGGGTGGGGGCCAGGTGGAGGAAATGGCTCTTGGCATGTGAATGACTTCTTGACGTTTGACTCAGACATTTTCGATTGTGGTCAGGCCTCGGCATTCCCCTGCTTTCTCTGAGCATCTGTTCATTCCCTTGCAGCTTCTGGACTTTAATTCCTTGCCAGTTTACAGTAAATAAACCCACCCGGGGCTTCATAGGTCACCATGGGAGGGTTCAGTAGGTTGCATCAGCGGGGAGCCCGAACACCAGGGTACTTGCAGAACGCGCCCAGATGCTAGTCTCTGCCTTGCAAATTCCCATCAACATACAGGAGCTGGAGCACATGAGTTGATACATTTTGGCGTTTGGTGATGACTTATGGGGGAAGAGAAGGCAGCATCTGAGGTTTCAGGAGCTAACCTTGAATTGCTTTCAGAAGCAAAGAGGTGTCAGCTGTTTCCCAGGCTCTCAGCCATCTCGTCTCCCTTGTAATTATAACTCATTGTTCCACTGACTTCCTTTTCCATAGGACAGTGTCTCAAGGGTGGACCTGTCTCAGGGCAGGGCTTCCAGAAGCAGTCCTAGAGAGTGTTCGAACATGTGCACTGAGATTTTCCCAGAGCTCCTTAAAGCCTGGCTGGTGAGTTTGTCTGAGAGCCAAACCCAGCCTCTCCAGAGTGAAAATTCATTTGCCATCGGGGCTCTTTCCCTACTGGAACAGTGGAGAACTTACCACCTCATCCATCATCTGGAACTCAGCACTCAAAAAAGTTTTCCCTCTTGCTTTCTAGTGCATAGCAATATAGGCCTTTTCACTCTAGGGTATACTTCTTTCTAGATATTGACTTTCTGGCATAACTTTATATTTTTATATAATTTCAAAGCTCCAGCAAAGTTGCGAGAACAGCGCAGGGAACTTTTTCATACACCCTTCTTTACTGATTCACCAACTGTTGACAGTGTTCCCCGTTTGCTTTTTGGCCTTCTCTCTTTATTCCCTGTGCCTTTGAGAGAAAATTGGAGAAATTGTGGTCTTTTCCCCCTAAATACTTCAGTGGGTGTTTTCTAAGAGTAAGAATATTCTCTTGCGTAGCCATAGTGCAGTTATTAGAGAATGCATGAAGCTTTTTAAGAAAACAAATACATTCTCTAGACCTTTCTTGAAGAGTGCGTTACTGCAAACAAAACAAAACAGTCCCTGCTCCCTACCAACTCCACAAACACATGTACTAAGGACATGCTGTGTGTTCATCGTGATGTTGGCAATGGTGACCAATACGAGGAAAATTTAAGAGATAGTCCCTGTTCGTATGAGGTTTCTCCAAAAATTAAGAATAGAACCACCCTATGATTCAGTAATCACACTACTGGGTATTTACCCAAAGAATGCAAAACACTAATTCAAAGGGATACATGCACCTTGATGTCTACGGCAGCATAATTTACAATAGCCAAATGTTCATTGAGAGATGAATGGATAGAGAAGATGTATATATACACCATGGAATATTATAAGAATGAAATATTGCCATTTGCAACAACATGGATGGATATGGAAAATATAATGCTAAGCAAATTAAGCGAGTCAGAGAAAAACAAATAGCATATGATTTTACTCATAGAATGAAACTAATGAAGAAACAAAGAAACAAACAAAAGAAACCAACCCAAAAAGAATCTTGTTTCTTTTTTAAAGTTTATTTATTTATTTTGAGAGGGAGGGGAGGGGCTGAGAGAGAAGGAGAGGGAGAAGAGAGAGGACCCCAAGCAGGCTCCACACTGTCAGCAAGGAATCCGATGCCGGTCTTGAACTCACGAACCATGAGATCATGACCTGAGACGAAGTCAAACGCTCACCCGACTGAGCCACCAAAACCAGATTTTTGACTGGAGAGAACAAGCAGATGGTTAGCAGGTTAGAGGGGGGTGGGTGGGGGATGGATAAAATAGGTGAAGGGGATTAAGGGTACATCTTGATTAGCGCTGAGCAATATATAGATTGTTGAATCACTCTGTTGTATACCTGAAACTAGTAGAGCACTGTGTGTTAACTACACTGGAATTAAGAACAAAAAAAGAATAATTCCTGTCCTAGTTGGGGAAGTAAGGCAGGTGAAAAGTTAAAAATCAAGGCAGGTTTAAAAAGAGCGTATTAGGGGCGCCTGGGTGGCTCAGTCGGTTAAGCGTCTGACTTCAGCTCAGGTCATGATCTCATAGTCCGTGAGTTCGAGCCCCGTGTCGGGCTGTGTGCTGACAGCTCAGGGCCTGGAGCCTGTTTCAGATTCTGTGTCTCCCTCTATCTCTGCCCCTCCCCTGTTCATGCTCCATCTCCCTCTGTCTCAAAAAAAAAAAAAAAAAAAAAAAATTTAAAGAGTCCATTAATTGTGCTGAATCCAGTGTCTTTGGGAAAAATAATTTAAAATACCCTTGAAATAGCCATCAGAAAAACTGCAAATTAAATATTAAAATAATTGCTTAAACTTTATTTTTAGGCTGTGTAAATTCCTTAGTTAATTAAAAGATTGTAGAAAGACTTGGAGGTAATTGACAGCAAAGCTTTGATTGCATTGAAGGTTTTAGGACTTCCATCAAATCAGAGTAGAGAGCAAAAAAAAAAAAAAAATCATTCTTCATTTTAGTGGACAAGGACTTCCGTTCCAAAAGCAAAGAGAATTTGTAGTAAAACTCGCTTGTGATATTGAGGTATTAAGGGATTAGTGGAAAGCTTGACTATGTCCTGGTTAGTTTTTTAACTCCCCCTTCCCCAGCACAGTGCCAGGCACATGCTGGGTGCCTAATGCATGTGTTCTGATGGAAAGCAAAAGATTATCTTAGGGGCTGGCGACATGGTACAGGAATACCTATTCTGGTGGGGGGAGGTTTGGGATCATTCATATTTATCTTGATCTCCAGAAGATGCTGCCATGGGACTAAAATCCAGGGGGACTGTATATACCCCGTGATCATTTTTTCAACACGTGTCCCTTGTTTAATGAGAAAGTGAGACACAAGTGCATGGAACAGGGTGTGTATGCACCCCCCTCCCCCCCATGCCTCACGTGCCAAATGCCCCCGCCCACCTGTGGGGCTGGGACGGGCTGTCAGAATGTATTATTTGAAGCCGAGAATGTCCCAAAAGAGGAAGGGGTCACGGTTCAGGTTCAAACCCAAGGTAACTGGATGAAGAGTTACAAGACGTGGACTAGGTCCACCTTGAAATGGCAGTTAGGTTCTATAAAGTCTGGAGTCGAGGGATAGGAGAGCTGAGTATGGAAGGCAGGACTTGGCAGTAGGCTTTCATGTACTCACATTGGCTGGGTTTGATCCAGTTTGGGTACAGAATGGAGTAGACGCATGGTAGAACTCGATGAACGTCCCTTGAAATGGACAAAAGCTCCCAAACAAGTACCTTATTCTGTAGGACATTAAAGACCGCCAAAGAACCTCTGAACCGAAGACACTGTTGCAGCCATCTGCAGGGATTTTTCTGTATACCCCGCCTCTTTCCCCTAGATGTGTACCCCAGAGCTTGTTGTAGACTGAGTAAAACAACTCTTTCATCTGGAATTTATTTTTATTTATTAAAAAAAAAACCTTTTTTTAACATTTATTTATTGTTGAGAGACAGAGAGAGACAGAGCACGAGTGGGGAAGGGGCAGAGAGAGAGGGAGACCCAGAATCCGAAGCTGGCTCCAGGCTCTGAGCCATCAGCACAGAGCCCCATGCGGGGCTCGAGCCCACGAACCGTGAGATCATAACCTGAGCCAAAGTTGGACGCTTAACCAACTGGGCTACCCAGGCGCCCCTATTTATTTATTTTTTTAATGTTTATTTGTTTATTTTGAGAGAGAGAGAGAGGAGGAACACAAGCCAGGGAGGGTCAGAGAGAGAGAGGGGGAGAGAAAGAATTCCAAGCAGGCTTCACATTGCCAGTGCAGAGCCCGAGATGGGGCTCTATCTCTTGAACCATGAGCTCACGACCTGAGCCGAAATCAAGAGTCAGACAGTTAATCGACTGAGCCACCCAGGCGCCCCTTCATCCTGAATTTATAAACTCAGGAGCCTTGGTATCACAGACTTGAAATATGAAGATGACACCTGTTGTTGGCATTGTGGGAGCCAACAACTGTCCCCTCAGTTTTTCTTCCTATTATGTGTGGTCCTTTACCCAAAGTGAGTCTCATCCCCTCTCTTCCTTGAGCTCTTCTCTTTGTCTGGTCCTTCATCCATCCTCAGTCACTCACTCGCCTGATTACATTTCATCCTCATCATCACCGATAACTGCCCTGTCTTCATAATCTCAGTCTCATGCCCCGCCCCCTCTGACCAATACCACCGTTCTTCTGTTTCACTCTTTTTGGCAGCCCAACATCAAGAATCTCATCCCCTCGAACCTCATTCCCTCTTCACCTGTCTTATATTCCGTGCTCAGTTGTCATATTCCTTGCAAATATCTTTGATTCCCTTTCCACTGTTACTTTATCATAACCACTTGGGCAGATCACAGTTGATTAAATTCAACTCTTTGCTCTGCACCTGTCCGTAAGCCTGGAGAAGCGTAGCTGGAGGAAGACGTGTAGTCACCCTGGCTAGCCTCATTTAAAAAGCGTGACCTTGAATCTAAAGTGGACTTTTTGAGGCCGAGAAGGACTCGCATTGTTCACTGCGGGTCATTTCACAATCTGCGACAGTCTCCTCCCACGCACTGCCTCCCACGCAGCCTAATCTTTCATTGAATTTTATCGCAGTAAAACATGTACATAGTTTAAGAAGTCAACAAATAATATTAGATACATAATGAAAAAATGGTATTTTTGGGGCCACATCTCCCACACTCTGGAGGTAATACTTTCAACTCTTTCCCCTGTTTCTTTTATTTCCCTCGCCAATATAGTATTATATTAGTATTTCTAATTTGTTCAATGACTTACCGCTTTTACACACACACACACACACACACACACACACACACACACGTGTGCATGGATGCACACATATGTACACACGTTTCCTTTCCCATTCTTCTCCCAGTTTTCCAACATGGACTTCTCAAAACTTTTGGGTAAGTTATTCCTCAGTGTTTACTTTGTTCTTACTGTATAACTAATATTTGCAGCTGAGCGCCATAGAATGCAAGGACACCACTCTTCTTTTTTAAATGTTTATTTATTTTGAGAGGGAGAGAGATAGAGAGTGAGCAGGGGAGGAACAGAGAAAGAGGGAGAGAGAGAATCCCAAGCAGGCTCTACACTGTCAGTGCAGAGCTCCACGTGGGGGCTCGAACCCATGAACCGTGAGATCATGACCTGAGCTGAAACCAGGAGTTGGACACTTAACCAGCTGAGCCACCCACATGCCCCCACCATTATTCTTTTTTTGAAAAATAACTTTTAGTTTTTTCCCCCTGGAATTAATTATTGCCACTTTTTAATTTGCTAACTTTTATTGGCTGCGATCATTAAATCTCTCAAACTTTTCTCTGCAATAAATCAGCAAATCTCCTCTGAATATGTCAGATGTTCTTCTTGAGGACCTACTTCCAGGAACCTTCACCTGTTTGGGTTTGGCTGGTTTCCTTGTAGCCTCCTGCAGAGTCACCATCCTGGGGTTTCTCTGTAACATCATTCTGTGGGTTCCTTCTCCTGTCTCCTGTGTTGGAGCCCTGTTACTTGCATCCCTTATTTTCTTTCTTGCTTAAGTCTTTACTGTGGAAGAGTGGGTCAGCCAGTAGCTGGAAAGGCAGCTTTGGGGGTACATTGAAGGTCTAAAATTTCTTTATTTTGCCTGCGTACCTGACTGATAGTTTTGGCTGGGCACATAATTCAAGATTAACACAGACTTTCTTTCGTATTTAATTTAATTTAATTTCGTATTTAATTTAATTTTTTGTATTTAATTTAATTTTCCTTTTTTAAATTTGGAGAGAGAGAGAGCACAGGCGGGGGAAAGGGGCAGGGGGAGAGAGGTAGAGAATGCTCAGTGTGGAGCTCGATGCAGTGTTGGATCCCACAACCTGAGCTGAAAGCAAGAGTCAGATGCTCAACTGACTGAGTCACCCAGGCGCCCCAGTTTTCTTTCACATTTTGATGGTATTGCTGCATTGTTTTTTAGCTACGAGTATTACTAGCAAGAACTTTAATGACGATGCATCTTTTGTAAATGAACGCATATTTATCCTCCACATAATTTTAGGTGCTAATCTTGTTCCTGGTATTCAGAAATGTCTGAGGTGCCTTTGTATGGAGTTTTCCCCCATTCATTGTGCTGGTTCTTTTTTTTTTTTTTTTTAATTTTTTTTCAACGTTTATTTATTTATTTTTGGGACAGAGAGAGACAGAGCATGAACGGGGGAGGGGCAGAGAGAGAGGGAGACACAGCATCGGAAACAGGCTCCAGGCTCCGAGCCATCAGCCCAGAGCCTGACGCAGGGCTCGAACTCACGGACCGCAAGATCGTGACCTGGCTGAAGTCGGACGCTTAACCGACTGCGCCACCCAGGCACCCCATCATTGTGCTGGTTCTTAAACGATCTTTTCAGTCTGAAAACTCACATTTTTCAATTCTGGAAATTCGTTATTCTCATATTGTTATTATTACTGTATAATTGTTACTCTCTTTCCTATTGTCTTTTTCCAGAACTCCTATTGTTGGCCACCGTGTATCTTGGGTTAACCTTCTGATGTCCTTACTTACCTCACCAATTTTCTCTGTTTCTATTTGTTCCACTTTCTGTTCTACTTTCTTGATGTTTTCGCTGAATTTAAAATTCTTGCTACTATGCTTTTGCTTTTCAAGAGCTCTTTCTTACATTCTGAATGTTTCCCCTCTTTATGTACCATTTTCTTATCGCGTGGACCCAGTATTTCTTATTTTTTTTGCATGACACCAATCAGAAAATACAGCTCTTAGTCTTGGGCGCGGGACATGCAAACAAATAAACACAAAATTTCGAAAGAAAACATGAATGCCTCTGTTTCTTGGATTTGGTACTCAGTGCTGGGCATAAGATGTAACTTCAACATTTATTCTCATGACCCCAGGAAAGTGTATCTTCATGTCTCCTGCTCAAAGTCTCAAAGCTAAAGGGCATTGTCCTTACTTAAAAAAAAAAAAAAATTAACATTTATTTATTGTTGAGAGACAGAGAGGGACAGAGCGTGAGCAGGGGAGGGGCAGAGAGAGAGAGGGAGACACAGAATCCGAAGCAGGCTCCAGGCTCTGAGCTGTCAGCACAGAGCCCAACGCGGGGCTCGAACTCACGAGCTGTGAGATGGTGACCTGAGCGGAAGTCGGATGCTGAACTGACTGGGCCACCCAGGCGCCCCGAAGAGCAATGTCTTTAATGCTGCAGAAGTCTGTGGGCAGTGTCACTGGGATTTAGAGAAAGACACTGCTTAGGTTAGCAGGAGGATGTGAGCGACAGGAGCACTTACGTAAATGTAAAGACCCCAAATTAATTAATTTGTCAAATCCTTTTCTCAGGTAGTTTGAATGCAGTAGATGCTTGCATAATAAAGTATCACTTTCCAATCGTACTTAGTATCCATTTCTTGCTCCTCTTCAGGTTTAAATTGTGGTTTCAGAGTTATTCACGGATTAGCGTAATATTTGCAACATTTGCTCATAGCAGCTGAGGAACATCTTGCAATTTTAAACAAAAATACTCTTAAATTTGTGTATGTGTGGGTCTAGACGTAACATTGTGAGACGTGATACCAATTATTCATTGGCAACTAGATGGACATTGAATTGGGAATAGGTTTATTTTTGTAAAATATGTCATAGTAAGATTTAATGATGTTAAAAAAACTAAATAAAATCCAGCTTCACTGAAATAATTTTGATTTAAACCTTGATATTTTTATTATAATTGGATATTTTGTCTCTTGATTTTAATAGATCATTTTGGATGCTTTAGAAGAAAGGACTTTTGGAAACATATAGACGTCTAAAAGTTTCTTGACATTTTCTTTATACTTTTATTGAACATATATTAGAATTTCGTAAACTTTAAAACAATTATAGCTTGTTTTAAAATATCATGACCGTCCATGGAATCCACAACATGTAAAAATCTCTATAACAATGGTGGTTTTACTGAAGTGAAGGCCAAGGAAGGTAAAGTTTGTGGAATAAATAAATAATAATCACGAATCAGGTATGACTTTGTTACTGATCATAGCTAGCCCAGCATCAGAACATTACAGGCAAGAGCAGTTGTAATGATATTCAGCCATTGTTGATATTTTTGACTTTGTCATTGAAAACTCTACCTTTATGCATACTTTTCCATTTTTTTTTTTTTTTGTGATGGTATACTCATCAAGATAAGACAGGAGAGAACATAACTGATTTAAAAGTTGGCTAGCTTGATTTAGAATTTTCAAATATTTCAACATATGTTACATGGGCTTCATTTGTACGTCTGCCACAGGCCCGTTCATTTGAGGGGACTCGGGGTCCTCGTGGTTCTGTTAGGTTTAGGCCTAAAATTGAAGCGTGCTGTGATTGGTCCCTGGGCTCTTGTTTTCCCATTTCCTTCCACATCCGCCCCTCCTCGGAATTGGCGGAGGCGGAGACTATGGGAGTGTAACGTGTAATTTCTGTTCTCACAACGTATTATTGAGGTAGGAATAACACAGGGCATTCTCTATATAATCAATTGCTTACAGTGAGATGAAATGTCCCAGTATCTTTGGGACGAGATCAGTGAAAATTACTGGGGGCTCGAGGTGATGTGGAATGAATCTTTTTCATTCACAGTGCCTAGCAGGGTAGTGTGCAAATTAGTGAGTGATTTTGGGAAAGCTGAAAAAGTTGCAAGGCCTGGAGGATGCGTGGAACTTGCATATACTGAGCTTGGGAAGCGTCTAGCTGGGATTGCAGTTGTGAGCGAGGTGCAAAGGTATGTGTGTGTGTATTTGTGTACATTTGCATGTGTGAGAGAGGTGTGGTAGGGTGGGAGAGAGGGAGAGAGAGGGAGAGAGATTTTAGCTTGGATGAACTGGAGACTGGAGGGTGGGCTGGAGAGAAGTGGTGGGGTAAAAGAGGGCCCTAGCTGATGCAAGATGCTGGGGAAAAAACATTGTTCTCAGGTTACATTGTGAGCATGTGGAACAGGGAGGATCGTGGTGCCATTGGCAAAAGGTAACTTATGGGGAGCTGTGAATTATTGTAATTACTTCCAATCAAGCCAAACAAAAGGGCGTGATTGAGACAGTGCCCATTTATATGACATTTGAGTTTTTATATCTGGAGAGCTCCAGAAAAAGCAGGAAGCAAAGTGCATTACCAATTTCACAACCGGGCTCTTCTTCTAAAGACATTTTTAAGAGCCAACTTTTTGAGTGTCTTTGCTTAACTATAAAGAAAGCAAAGAGAAGCAGGAAGGGTGAGGGCCAGGAAAATTTGAGATGATTTTCCCCTTGTTATGTAATGAAGCTTGAAAAAAAAGTAGATAAGAGCATCAGTCAATCAGTTTCTTTTGATTTGGGGCCAAGTTGAAACGTCCTCTGTTCTGTTTGCTCATTTTAAAGAGCTTAATGTTCATAAACGAATCCATTCGTTCTTTGATGCTCATAGGAAAATGCAACACCTGTCAGAGAAAATCTTGTGATTGGTTCTTACTAAAATGAATACAAAAGGAACTGGGGCCCAGTAATCTCAAGCACTGCTTCCCAGCCCCAAGAAGCGTCTTGGGGAAAGTTTAGGAGGAAGAGCTGGTCCAAAGCTCTCCTCTCTGATAAAATGCAACAAACATGCAACCCATAGTTGGTAATGAAAATCACAATCTTGTAAATGCAAATCACTGGAGTAAAAGCAAGGAGTTTCAGTGCTGGCCCTACTATTAATTGGCTATATGACTTGGGAAAACTCATCTTTCTGAGATCCTATTATCTTATCTAAGAACAGAAGAAATTGGAATAGATTATCTCAAAGGTACACTTTAAGAGAGGAAGGTCAGAGGGAAGTAGGAAGGGGTCGTCCAGAGAAAGAGTCTGGGTGGTGCTGAATGTGTTTTGCTCCTAAGCCTTTACAGCTGACAAAGCAAGAAAATATATGTGTGTGTACGAACTCATATCTATACATGTTTTTGTATTTAACCCTTTGTGTCTATGTTAAGCTAAGTTCATACTAACATCTCCATTTCTTTTTTTAAAAAATGTTTATTTATTTTAAGAGAGAGAGAGAGAGCGTGATCGGGGGGGGGAGGGGAGGGAGGGAGAGAAAGAGAGAGAGAGAGAGAGAGGAAGAGAATCTCAAGCAGGCTCCAGACTGTCAGCACAGAGCCTGATGTGGGGCTTGAGCTCACGAACCGGGAGATCATGACCTGAGCCGAGATCAAGAGTTGGACGCTTAACTGACTGAGCCGCCCAGACCCACCTGACATTTGCACTTCTAATCTCTTTCCAGATGGATCATTCTAGCTGCCTCCCTTTGATTATCTGTAGCTTCCCACTCCAGCAATGGGAACCTGGCTTCCCTCACCTGCCATCTATTTATTTAATGGTTCTATTCTAGTATATATTTATAGCGGTATCAAGATAGTTAATTTATCTCCCACGGGAGACAACTTTATCAACTAAGGACAGTGCATAGGTGCAGTTTCTTTTGCCTTTGACTTTGCACACTTCATTCACTTCCAAAGTCTGTTAATATCAGCATCTTTTCCCCAACCCCCTCTGATGAGGCTGTTTCAGACATTTGTAATATAGAGTGTCTTTGTCATACTGTGCATTCAATTCGACTCTCTCCCAAACTCCGAAACGATCTTTTTTTTTTTTTTAAAGTTTGCGTGTGTCACTGTTCTGTGTTCTGTTCTATTGGTTTTGACAAAAGCAGTGTTATGTCTTCACCATTCGATATCATACAGAATAATTTCACCACCCTAAAAAAATCCTGTGCTTCCCCTATTCTTTTGGTCCTCTCCTTCTCAGAATCCTGAAAAACACTGATATTTTTACCTTTTCAAGAATGTCATAGACCAGCTTCTTTCACTTAGCATTTGAGATTCCTCCATGGTTTTTTTTTTTGTTTTTTTTTTTTTTTTTTTTTTTTTTGTAGCTCGATAGCTCATTTTTTAAAGTCACTGAATATTCCATTATGTGGATGTACAAGAGTGTGTTCACTCGTCTGCAGTGGGAGATCTTAGTTGTTTCCAGTTTTTGGTGATTGTGAACAAAGCTGCTCTAAATGTTCACGTGCAGGTTTTGTGTGGATGTAAGTTTTTGGATCAGCTGGGTAAGTACTTAGGAGCATGCGGCTGTAACCTATGGCAAGAAACTACCAAACTGTCTTCCAAGGTGGCTGCCTCATTTTGCATTCCCATCAACAATAAATGAGATGAACATTACTTTTTAATTGATTGAAGAGATTTAAAAGTGAACATTTCTGACCGTTCTTGGAAGCTAAGAGTTTCTTCTTACAAGGGGGGAAGCAACTTCAACGGAGTGTTTATGATGTTTCGGACACCATGGTAATGTCAAAATACAAAGATGGTGTGGAGTTCAAACACTAGAGTGTCTATGGAGACCAAGAAGGTAATAAATGAAGACAAGAGCAGATAGATGGGGGGAAAAGTGATTTGGTCTGTAGCAAACCAAAGTATAAGGCTGGCTGCTCTCTGTAGCTACATGTTGCCATGCAGGAACTCAGGTCCAGTGTTTCTGAATCCTCTAATTTTTACAGAGAAGTTGGAGTTCTAGATTTTTATGTAAACTCTTCCATGTGCATGGAATGGCATATATTATTGGTATATAATTTGCTAAGTTTTTAAAAAGCAGTTTTTATTTATTCATTTATTTAAGTAATCGCTACACCCAGCATGAGACTCGAACTCATGACCCTGAGATCAAGAATTGCATGCTCCGAGGACTGAGCCAGCCAGGTGCCCCAGTTTGATAAGTTTTGACCTGTGTTTGCATCAGTAAAACCATCATCACATTGTATCAATATAGTGACAATACCCATCACTCTAAACAATTTTCTTTTTTAAAATTTTAAACGTTTATTTTTGAGGCAGAGAGAGACAGTGCTGGTGGGGGAGGAGCAAAGAGAGAGGGGAACACAGAATCCGAAGCAGGCTCTAGGCTCTGAGTTGTCAGCACAGAGCCCCATGTGGGGCTCGAACTCACAAACTGTGAGATCATGACCTGAGCCTAAGCTGGATGCTTAACCGACTGAGCCATCCAGGTGCCCCTTCTTATTCCTTTTAGTAAGTCCTGCTTCCTGCCCCTCCCTGTCTTACCTCTCCAGGCAACCATTGATATCCTGTCACTATACATTAGTTTGCACTTTCTAGAGTTTTATATAAATGGGATCATACATTATGTACTCCGTTTTTTTTTTTTTTTTGGTCTGCCTTCTTTCACTCAGCATAATTACTTTTGAGAATTTCCATGTTGTGAGATCTTTAGTTTACTCATTTTTATAGCTGCATAGTATTCTATTGCATATACCATACTTTGTTCTTTTTAAGGATTTCTGTCTCTCTGCTTACATTGTCTGTCCTTGTGTAATGTCTACTTTATCCACTAGAACCCAGGCATATTAATTCGTAGTTGGTTTAAATTCCCACTCTGATAATTGCAACAACCCTCTCATGTCTGATGCCTGTTCTGTCTCTTCAGATTGTCTTTTTTGTCTTTTGTATGGCTTGTAAATTTCCCTTGCTAGTTGGGCATGATATATACCAGGACAAAGAACTCTAGAAAAGCTTTTGTTAACATGGTGGTGAGGTATGGAGGAGGGGAAGCATTCTATGATCAGGTCTGTCTTCCAGTGAGCCTGCCTCTGGTCTCTGAACTTCACAAGTGTTTCTTAGTTTTTCTCTCCCCACTTAGGTAAGGAGGGGATGGCTATAGCTGGCTAGAGTTGGCTATTTCTCTTCCTCTAGGTCAGTTAGGCTCTGATAATGCTCGAACAGTTTAGGCTGCAGTTAATAATTTCTCCTGAGGGCAGGGCTTGTTAGGAAGTATACACGGGCATGTTTAAAAATGGTTCTTTTCCCCTCCCCACTGCTGGAAACCTGAGGGGATTTTTTTTTCTGGGTATTTACTGTGAGAACCTTGTGGTGCTTAGTATGGTCAGTGTTTTGAATTGTAGCTAATCTCGTGGCTGTATAGTGATATCTTACGTAGTTTTAATTTGCATTTCCTTTATCATTAATGATATTGAGCATCTTTTCATGTGTTCATTTGCCCTTTATATATCTACTTTGGTGAAATGTCTATTCAAATCTTTTGTCCACTGTTTTATTGAATTATTTTCTTACTGAGTTTGGAGAGTTGTAAGAGTGTGTGTGTGTGTGTGTGTGTATACATATATATACCATATATATGTGTGTGTGTGTGTATACATATATATACCATATATATGTATATATATACACATATATGTGGTATATACATATATACCATGTGTATACATATATATATATGGTATATACATATATACCATGTGAGTATATATACACACACATGGTATATACATATACCATATATATATATATATAGTAATAAGGTGATATACATTACATATTCTTATGTTCTTTTATGGATGTATTATTTTATTTTGAGAGTGAGTATGAGTGGGGGAGGGGCAGAGGGCGAGGAGAGAAAGAATCTTAAGCAGGCTCCACGCCCAGCATGGAACCTGCCTGAGGGGCTCCCTCTCACACCTGTGAGATCATGACATGAGCCAAAATCAAGAGTCAGACCCTTAACTGACTGAGCCACCCAGGAACCCCCTATTATCTATTTTTGATGCAAGCTTTTTTGTCCATATACGCTTTGCAAATATTTCCTCACTGTGGTGGTTCTTTTCATTTTCTTAACAGGGTCTTTTGAAAAGCAGGTTGATTAATGCCCACGCCTTAATTTATAAAGCCAGAGTGACAACACGGAGAAGTCAATGCCATTGAAATAGAAGTTTAATATTACTCCCAGGCCCCCCGGAGACGAGAGGCACAGCACATGTGCAGGGTCCCATGGGGAAGCACTGGTGTTGGTGGGAGGCAGTAAGAAACAAGGGGGAGGCATAGGCCACAGCCTTTATTGGGGTTTCCATGGGAAAGCCGAGGCAGGGTAAACAGCTTACAGTCGGCTGGTTTGAATAATTCTGGCAGGCTTTGGGGCATGGCAAATGTCCTTACTTACCTGGTATCTGACTGTAGGTTGATTCAGGGCAGGAAAAATACTGGCTTGGTATTAAATATGGGAGGCAGTTGGGTTTGGAATTGATGGGTTTGTATATGAAAGATAGGTTCATTGACAAGTTGTTTGCTATCTTAGAAATCCGCTACCCCTGGGAGGGGGGTGGTCTCTTCTCAGCCAATGAGACTCCTCAAAATGTCAAAACATCATAACATATGGAAAATATTATGGATATATGCATTTTAAAAAATTTAGATGGAGTTTTCAGTTTTTTTCTTTTACATGTAATTTATCAATTTTTCCTTTTTTGTGTAATCTTCTTGTTGTAGATAAAAAATCTTTTCCTAACCTAATGTGCCAAAGATATTCTCCTATGGTCTCTTCTGGAAGTGTTATAACTGTAGGTTTTATATTTTAAATCTGTGATTCGTCTTTTGTGTTGGTTTGAGATTATTTATTGAAGTTCTTTCTTCTTTTTTTTGCATATGGATATATAATTGCTTCAGCACAATTTGGTGAAAAGGCTATTCTTCCCTAACGGAACTGTTGTTTGTGGCTTTGTCAAAATTTAATTGTCTGAAGATAATTTCGGCCTATTTCTAGACTCTTGTATTATAGATCTATTTGTCTATCTTTACCTCAGTGTTATATTATCTTATTTGCCTTGTACTGTCTTGAAATTATTTAGTTATAGTCCTTCAACTTTATTCTTAATTTCCAAAACTGGTTCTTTGAAAGGATAAAATCGATGAACCTTTAGTCAGACTGATAAGGGAAAAATGGAAGAGGTACAAAATTACCATGAAAAATGGAAGAGGTACAAAATTATCATTTTTTAAAAATGTTTATTTATTTTTGAGAGACAGAGTGCGATCAGGGGAGGGGCAGAGAGAGTTAGTTCTACAGGTAATAAATTTGACACCTTGAAATGGACAGATTCCTTAAAAGACACGGACTACCAAAGCTTATTCAAGAAGAAATCATGAACTTGGCTAGCTCTGTCTAACAAAGAAATTTAATTTGTAATTAAAACCTGATTCTCAAAAAGAAAACCCCAGGCTATTGTTTTGACTCTTCTAGATCCTTTGCATTTCTGTAAGACTTTTTGAGTCATTCATCAATTTCAACAAAAATCCACTAAAATTTTGATTTGAGTTTCACTGATTCTACATATGAATTTGGGGGAGAAATCACATCCTAACAGTATTGAGTCTTCTGACCCATGGACAAAGTGTATCTCTCCATTTATTTAGGTCTTCATTATCTGTCATCAAAATTTTATAGTTTTTAGTGTACAGGTCTTACATATCTCATCAGATTTTCTCCAAGTATTTTAATAATTTTGATGCTATTCTTTTAACGATTTTATTTGTTTATATTTTTAAGTAAACTCTCCTCCCAATGTGGGGCTTGGAATTACAAACCCGTGATCAAGGGTCACATGCTCTACTGACGGAGCCAGTGAGGCATCCCCCAAAATTTTGATGCTATTGTAAATGGCATTTGATAGTTTGTAAATCTCTAAGTATTCCGTACTATATAGTATATAGAAATACAGTGCATTTTTTTCAATTGATTTGTATCTTGCATCCTTACTAAATTCACCTGTTAGATCTAGTCACTTTTTATTTCATTTTGTTAGGATCCATAGGATTTTCTACGTAGATGATCATATTATCAACCAATAAAGGCAACTGTACCTTCTCCTCCACCCCAATCTAGATACCTTTTATTTCTCTTTTCTTTTTAAAAAAAATATTTATTTATTTATTTATTTATGAGAGAGAGAGAGAGAGAGAGAGAGAGAGAGAGAGAGAGCACTCAAGCAGGGGAGAGTCAGAGGGAGAAAGAATATTAAGCAGGCTCCATGCCAAGGTTGGAGCCCAGTGCAGGGGCTCAATCTCATGACCGTGAGATCATGACCTGAGCCAAAATCGAGAGTTAGATGCTAACTGACTGAGCCACCCAGGTAGCCATTATTTCTCTTTTCTTGCCTGGTTGCACTGGCTGGAATCTTGTATATAATAATGAGTAGACATAGTGAAAGCAGAAATCTTTGCCTTGATTTTTATCTTTAGGTATAAAGTGTTTAGTTTTTCATCCTTAAGTTAGATGTTAACTATGGGAATTTTTAGGTGCCCTTTATCAGGTTCCTGTAAACAGTGTTTTAAGAGTCTTTTTTTCTTTTTGAGGAATTGATGTTAGATTTTGACAAATGCCTTTTATTTGTCTTTTGAGATAATCATGTGATCTGCATTTTTTATTTTGTTAATATGATGAATTGAATAGATTGATTTTTGAATTTTAAAAACTCCAGTTGGTCAAGATGTGTTTTCATTTTTATATATTATTGGAGATGACTAGTTAAAGTTAGTATTAGAATTTTGCATCTATGTTCATGAAGAATATTGGTCTGTAGATTTCTTTTTTTGTGATGTTTTTGTCCAGCTTTGTTATTAGGGTTATGTGGCCTCTTAGAATGCATTGGGAGTATTCCCTTCTCTTTCATTTGTTGGAAGAGTTTGTGTAGAATTGGTATTACTTCTTTATTAAATATTTGGGAGAATTAAGTAGCATCATTATCTAGGCCTGGTATTTTCTTTTTGAGAAGGTTTTTAATTAAAAATTATTTTTTTAGGGGCGCCTGGGTGGCGCAGTCGGTTAAGCGTCCGACTTCAGCCAGGTCACGATCTCGCGGTCCGTGAGTTCGAGCCCCGCGTCGGCTCTGGGCTGATGGCTCGGAGCCTGGAGCCTGTTTCCGATTCTGTGTCTCCCTCTCTCTGCCCCTCCCCCATTCATGCTCTGTCTCTCTCTGTCCCAAAAATAATAAATAAACGTTAAAAAAAAAACTTTAAAAATTATTTTTTTGTTAGACATAGAGGTAGTCAGGTTAACTATTTCTTCTTGAGTAAGCTTTAATAGTTTTGTCTTCAGAGATTCGTCCATTTTATCCACGTTTTCAAATTTCATATATATAGAATCAACTCACTCATACCTGATATTGGTAATTTTGTATGGCCTCCATTTCACCGCCCCCCCCCCCCCCCGGTCATTTTGTCTAGAGTTTTATTATTTGTGCTGTTTCTTTCAAATAGCTAGCTTTTATTTATTGATTTGGTGCAATATTCTATTTCATTGTTGTCTGCTTTGATCTTTGTGATTTCTTTTGTTCTGCCTACTTTGAAGTCAATTTGCTCTTTTTTGTTGTGTTGTTGTTTCTTTAAATTCTTTCTTTCTTTTTTTTTTTAAATGTTTATTTATTTTTGAGAGACAGAGTGCGACCAGGGGAGGGGCAGAGAGAGGGGGAGACACAGGATCTGAAGCAGGCTCCAGGCTCTGAGCTGTCAGCACAGAGCCCGATGTGGGGCTTGAACCCACGAACTGTGAGATCATGACCTGAGCCGAAGTTGGACGCTTAGCCAATTGAGCCACACAGGTGCCCCTGTTGTTTGTTTCTTAAGGTGGAAGCTAAAGTCATTGAGTTGAGACACTTCTCTTTTCCAGCCTAGGCACTCAGTGGTAGCAGTTTCCCTCTAGGAGTGATGTGAGGGAAGATAATGGAGTAGGAAGTACCAGGAATCTGTGTCTCCACCTGGACAACAATAGCAATGGCAGGATCTATCTGAAGTAAATGTTTCAGAGCTCTAGGGTTTGTTTGAATATTTGCAACTTTTTAGGAAACAGTTTGGCTGGCAAATTGCAGTTAGCTTTGGTACATTTCAGCCATCAGTACAGTGTGGCTACCTACTCCCTTACCCCCAAGCCTGTGGCAGGTAGTTGTGGGAATGGCAGCCTGTGCTTGTGGTGCTGCTTGCTAGAGTAAGGTAGTAAGGACCTTGTCTTCCAAGTGCTGGAGCTCTGTATTCTGGTTGTGGCTTGCTGCTCTGATCACTGAAGCATGAGTATGGAGGGTGGCTGCCATTGCTCTGACCCCATGTGCTACAGTGACCTCCCGGGTATTTAAAGGGCTTCCCCTGTTCTTTCGGACATTCAAAAAACAATTGCGTTTAGAGAAACTTAGAAGCCATCACATATGCCCATGGAAGTATACAAGCTCAGGAAAGACCTGAGAAGACCTTAAGCTTTCATCTTAGGCTTATCCTGGCATAGAGGCACCCTATAATAAACAGAAAAACAGCAAATGCTGGGAGAGGAGAATCAGATTATCAGAGTTACCACTTTATGACATTGAATTGTTCACTTTACAGCAAAACTTCATAAGGCATACAAAGAAACAGGAAAGTATGATCCATCCAAAGGAACAAAACAAACTGACATACACACACACACACACACACACACACACACACACACGCACAAAATACCTAAGAAAGCCCAGATCTCAGAACTTACTAGATGAAGATGTTCAGATGACTCTTACAGGTGTTCAAAGAGCTAAAGGAAGGCATGGATGGAGATAGGAAAACAGTGTGTGAATAAAATGAGAATATTAGTTAGGAGATAGAAATTACAGACAAGGAACCAAAGGGAATTCTGGAGCTGAAAAGTACAATAACTGAAATGAAAAGTACAAGGGAGGAGTCAAAAGGAGGTATGAGCAGGCAAAAGAAAGAATCACTGCATTTAAAGACAGAACAATTGAAATTACCAAGTTCTGAGGAACAAAAAGGAAAAAAGAATGAAGAAAAGTGAACAGAGCCTGAGGGTCCTATGGAACATCAGTGATGGATCGATAAGCACATTATGGGAATTCCAGGAAGAAAAGACAGAGAGAGAAAGTAGCAGAAAGAATATTTGAAGAACTAATGGCTGAAAACTCCCTAAATTTGACGCAAGACATAGTCTACAAATCCAAGAATCTTGTTAACACCAAGTAGAATAAACTCCGAGAGACACACTGTGGGAGACATTGTAATCAAACTGTCCAAAGTCAAAGACAAAGGGAGAACCTTCACATCACCAAGAGGGAAGTGATTCAGGAAATGCAATGGGTCCTCAATAAGGCTATCAGCCACATTCTTATCAGAAATGTTGGAAGCCAGAATGTAGTGGGCTGTTATGTTCAAAGTACTAAAAAACTCAACTGAGAGGTCTATATCTGGTAAGGCTATCCTTCAGAAATGAGGGATGAATTTCCAGATAAAGACATTCCTGGCTAAACAAAATTTGAAGGAGTTCATTACCATTATGCCTGCCTGGCAAAAATGCCAAAGGGTCTTCTTCAGATTGAAATGAAAGGAAACCAGATAGTAACTTGAAACCATGTGAAGAAATTAAGACCCATGGCAAAGGTAAATACATGGGAAATTAGAAAATCTAGTATTATTATAGTTTTGTTTTGTAACTCCACTTTTCACTTGGAACATGATTTGAGAGACAAACGCGTGAAATTTTTAATTGTTGTTATTGGGCACATAATGTATACGGATGCCATCTCTGACATCAATAACAAAAAGATGGAGACAGAGCTGTACAGGAACACGGCTTTTGAATACTATTGAAGTGAAGTTGGTATAAATTTAAGTTACAGTGTTATAAGTCTAAGATGTTAAATGGTAATCATAAAGAAAATATCTCTAGAATATGCATAAGAAAATGAAGAGGGAACCCGAATGTTTCACTACAAAAAATGAACTAAACACAAAAGAAGGCAGTAATGGAGGAGATGAGGCACAAAAAAGCTCTAAGGCATATAGAAAGCATAGGCAAAATGGCAGAAGTATCTCTTTGTCAGTAATTTCAAGGTAAAGGGATTTAAATCCTCCAATCAAAATACAGTGATTGGCAGAATGGATAAAAAAATATGATTCAACTGCATGCTATCTGCAAGAGACTTACTTTCCATCCAAATTAAAAAGAAAAAAAAAACAGGTTGAAAATGAAAGGATGGTAAACATGTTCTATACAAAGGGTAACCAAGAGAGGGCTGGAGTGGTTATACTCGTATCAGAGAAAATAGATCTTAAGTGCAAAAAGGTTCAAGAGACAAAGAAGGATACTGTTCATTAAAAAACATTCCGTATGACAATGTAACAATTACAAACATTTACACGCCTAGTAACAGTCTCAAAATACGGGAAGGGAGAATTGGCAAAATTGAAAAGAGAAATAGGTAGTTCTACAATAAGAGCCAGAAGCTTTAATTCCCCATTGTCAACAATGGACAAATCAACCAGACAAAAGATGGGTAAGAAAATAGAGAACTTGAACTACATAATAAAACAACGAGACCGTATCCCTAAATGACACACTCTTAAACAACCAATGTTTCAAAGAAGAGATCAAAAGGGAAATTAGAAAATACTTGAAGGTGAATGGAAATGAAAACATAGCATACAAACACATATGGCAGGCAGTATAGCAATGCTCACAGGGAAATTTTTATCTGTAAACGCCTATGTTAAAGAAGAAAGATCTCAAATCAGTTGCTTAATTTTATACCTTAATGAGCTAGAAAAAGAAAGAGCAAATTGAACCTAAGCCTGGCAGAAGAAAGAAAATAATTTAAAAAATAGGGCAGAGATAAATAAATAGACAATAGAGAAAATCAATAAAGTCAGAAGATGGTTCTCTGAAAAGAGCAACAAAATTTACAAACTTTTAGCTAGACTGACAATGAAAAAAGAGAAGGCACAAATAACCCAAATACAAATGAAACTGGAAATGTTACAGCTGCTCTGACAGAGGTTAGAGATTATAAGAGCATACTGTGAACAGTTGTATGCCAACAAATTAGATAACCTAGAAGAAACATGGACAGATTCCTTGAGTCACATAAATTAACTAACTCAAGAAGTAGCAAATTTCATCAGATGCATAACAGAGAGATTGAATCAGTGATCCAAAACCTCCCAAGAAAGAAAAGTTCTGGACCAGATGGCTTCACAAGTGAATTCTACCAAACATTGAAAGTATTAACACAGATCGTTCGGAAACTCTTCCAAAAAACTGAAGAAGCAAGAATACTCCCTGATTCATTCTGTGTGTCTAGCATTACTCTCATTGAATCCATTACCAGATGAAGAACGTCGTAAGAAAAGAAAATTACAGGTCCCTATTCATTATGAATATAGATGTAAATATCCTCAAGGAAATATTAGCAAATTGAATTTAACAGCAATAAGAGGGATTAGCAAATTGAATTTAACAGCAATAATCATGACCAAGTGGGACCTTGCAGGAATGCAAGGGTGGTTCACCATAATTAATAAAACAATTAATTGGACAAAGGAAAACAAAATCCCCATTATCTCAACTGACACAGAAAAGGCATTTGACAAAATCCAACACCATTTTGTGATGAAAACTCTCAGAAAATTAAAAATAGAAACTTCCTCAGGATAATAAAGGGTATTTATAAATAGCCTGTAGCTGAGATGATACCCAAAGGTGAAAGACTGAACCCTTTTCGCCAAATACTAGAAACAAAACAAGGATGTCCACTTTCCCTGTTGCCATTCGGCATTAGTTAGGCATTTGCTCGATTGATGCAGCTTCTTAACTGGCTTCTAGACAAAGCTACCTTGGTCTGTATGTTGTTGTTTATTTGACATTTCATGGGGGAATAAGGACCTGGAGATTCTTCATTCACCCGCTTGCTCACTTAGCTTTCAGCTGGTCCTTTTTCATCACTGGTATAGATGTAACAGTGTGTATGTGTGTGTGTGTGTGTGTGTGTGTGTGTGTGTGTGTGTTTATAGTTTCTTATTTATTTATTTTTTTAATTTTAGATTGAGAGAAAAGCGCGAGCTGGGGAGAGGGGCAGAGGCAGAGAGAAAGGAATCTCAAGCAGGCTCCATGCCCAGCTTGGAGTCCGATGTGAGGCTTGATCCCACCGCCCTGGGATCAAGACCTGAGCTGAAATTGAGCGGGACGCTTAACCAACTGAGCCATCCAGGCGCCCCTAGATCTACCACAGTTTTAACCATTCATCTGTTAGAGGACATTTGGGTTATTTCCAGTTATTGGAGATCATAAATGAAGCTGCTATGGATATTTGTGTGCAGGTTTACATGTATACATACATTTTAGTTTCTCTGGAGTATATCCAACAAGCTTTGATATGCTGTGTTTTCACTTCTGTTTAGTTCAAAATACAGTCTATTTTTTTAATTTATTCTATGACATGAGTTATTTAGAAGTACATTAATTGATTTCCAAATATCTAGAGATTTTTCCAGAGATAATTCTGTTATTGATTTCTAACTTAATTACATTGTTGTTAGAGAACAAAAATATGTGAGTTGAATCCTTTTGAATTTATTGGGCCTTGTTCTGTGGCCTAGAAGATTGTCTGTTTGGAAAATGTTTTCTGTGTCTTTGAAAAGAATGTGTTTCTACTGTCATTCAGTGGATTTTTCTAAAAATGGTGGGTAGATCAAATTTTTGATAATGTTGTACATGTTTTCACATCCTTTCTGATTTTCTGTTTCTTGTCCTAACTTTCTCTTAATGTTCACAAAGTATATTTTTTTCCATTATTGTAATTTTAATATATTTGTGTCTTTATACTGAAATTGCATTTATGTAGGCAGCATATAGTTGAGCCATTTAAAAAATCAATTAGACACTGATTTTTAATTAGGGTGTTTAGACTACATTCAGTGTGATTGTGGATGTGTCTATAATTTTGCTGTATGTTTTGTATTTGCCCCATCTTTCTTTCCCCACTTCTATATTTCCTTTCCCCACTTCTATGTTCTTTTGGATTAGTTGAGGACTTTTTATGATTTATTTTGATCTCCTTCGATAATTTATAGTTATAACTTGTTATTTTGTTACTTTCGTTTGCTCGAAGGCTTAAGTAAGCGTCTTTAACTTATCACAGTCTACCTCTGGGTGATACTATACCACTTCATGCATAAGAACCTTACATAGTACCTTTTTGTCTCTCTTCTTCTAGCCCCTTTTGATTATGTATACATTCTAAACCCATAATACATTATCATGATTTTTATTTAAACACTGAATTACCTTTCAAGATATTTGAATAATAGAATAAACTCTTACACATTTATATATACAATTACTGTTTGTTATGCTCTGTAGTCATCTGTGAGATACACATTTCCATGTAGTTATACTTTAGTTACACTTTTCTTCTGTCTGAACATTTTTTTTTTTTTTAACATTTCTTGTGGTATGGTCTTCTAATGAATCATTTCTCAACTTCACAGTGTCTGAAAGCATCTTTAGTTCACCTTTGTTTTTGAAAGAAATTTTTGCTGGGTATAAAATTCTAAGCAGATAATATTTTCCCTCCAGTTCTTTTTGTTTTAATAAGGACTTTTCTTTTCTTTATCATGATAAGTATACTTTTTAATCCCCATCCCCTGTTTCCCCTTGCCCCTATCCACTTTCCCTCTGGTAACCATCAGTTTGTTTTCTATAGGTAAGAGTCTGTTTCTTGGTTGTATTTCTTTTTTTTTCTTTGCTACTTTGTTTTATTTCTTAAATTCCACATATGAGTGAGATCATATGTGGATCTCTGACTGACTTATTTTGCTTAGCATTATAGTCTCTAGCTCTATCCATGTTGTTGCAAATGGCAAGATTTCATTTGTTGCTGTGGCTGAATAATATTTCAGTGTATATATATATATATGTATATACACACATACATATATATGTGTATATATATGTCATTATATTTTTGTGGCTGAATAAATACATATATATTTCCTATATACATATATATATATATATTTCCCCCCCCCCCCAAAAAAAAACCCTTCTTTATCCATTCACCTAACAGTGGACACTTGGGCTGCTTACATGATTTGGCTATTGTAGATAATGCTGCAATAAACACAGGGGTGCATGTATCCCTTCGAATTAGTGTTTTTGTGGTTTTTTATGTTGTTGTTAAATAGCATGATTACTGGATTTTAGGTAGTTTTATTTTCAACTGTTTGAGGAACCTCCATACTATTTTCCACAATGGCTGCACTAGTTAGCATTCCCACTAGCAGTGCAAGAGGGTTCCTTTTTTTCTACCCTTGCCAACACTTGTTGTTTCTGGTGTTTTTGATTTTAGCCATTCTGACAGGTATGTGGTGATACATCATTGTAGTTCTCATATGCATTTCCCTGATGACAAGTGATGATGACCATATTTTCATGTGTCTGTTCGCCATCTGGATATCTTCTTTGGAGACATGTCTGTTCATGTCTTCTGCCCATTTTAATTGGATTATTTGTGTTTTTTTTTGGGGGGGGTGTTGAGTTGTGTAAGTTCTTTATATATTTTGGATACTAATTCTTTATAAGATATGTCATTTGCAAATATCTTCTCCCATTCTATAGGTTGTCTTTTAGTTTTGTTGGTAGTTTACTTCACTGTGCAGAAGCTTTTTATTTTGGTCGAGTTCCAACTGTTTATTTTTGTTTTTCTTTCCCTTGCCTCATGAGAAATATCTAGAAAAATGTTGCTGTGGCCAATGTCAGAGAGATTACAGTGTGTGCTCTCTTCAAGGATTTCTGTGGTTTCAAGTCTTATATTTAGGTCTTTAATCCATTTTGAGTGTATTATTGTGTATGGTGTAAGAATGTGGTTCAGTTTCATTCTTTTGCAAATTGCTGTCCAGTTTTCCCAACACCATTTATTAAATAGACTGTCTTTTTCCCATTGCATATTCATTTCTTCTTTGTTGAAGGCTAATTGACCATATAATTGTGGGTTTATTTCCAGGTTTTCTATTCTGTTCTGTTGATCTGTGTGTCTTTTTTTGTTCCAGTACCATACTGTTTTAATTACTACTGCTTTGTAACGTAACTTGAAATCTTGGAATTTTGATACCTCCAGTTTTTTCTTTTTCATGATTGCTTTGGCTATTTGAGGTCTTTTGTGGTTCCATACAAATTTTAGGATTGTTTGTTCTAGTTATGTGAAAAATACTGTTGTATTTAGATAAGGATTGCATGAAATGTGTAGATTGCTTTAGGGGTTGTATAAACATTTTAACAATATTTGTTCTTCCAACCCATAAGTATGGAATGTCTTTCCATTTCTTTGTGTCATCTTCAGCTTCTTTCATTAGTGTTTTACAACTTTCAGAGTATAGGTCTTTCATCTCTTTGGTTAAGTTTATTCCTAAATAAGCACCCCTGTGTTTATTGCAGCATTATCTACAATAGCCAAATTATGTAAGCAGCCCAAGTGTCCACTGTTAAATGAATGGATAAAGAAGTTTTTTGTGCGGGGGGAATATATATATATATATATACTATACTATATGTGTATATATATATATATATATATATATACTATATACTATATATATATACTATATATATGTACTATATACTATATATATAGTATACAGTACATATATATATACTATGTATATAGCATATACTATATATATACTATATACTATACATATATATACTATATACTATATATATATATACTATATAGTATATATACAGTATATGCTATATATATACTATATATGTATACTATACTATACTATACTATATATACTATATA
>NW_024412412.1:34025657-34150633 GCF_014898765.1 Herpailurus yagouaroundi | reverse complement strand
TATATATATATACTATATATATACACTATATATAGTATATATATATTTTCTATACTATACTATTCTATACTATATATATATACTATATACTATATATAGTATATATATAGTATATATATATATATAGGAAATATATATGTATTTATTCAGCCACATAAATATAATGGAATATATATACATATATACAAATATATATACATATATATTTATACATACATATATACATACATATGGTTGTTTTTGGTGCATTTGTAAATGGGAACATTTTCCTAATTTAACTCCCTGTTGCTTCATTATTTGTGTATAGGACTGCATATAGTGTATATAGACTTCTGTACAGAAGCACGAGTGGGGGAGGGGCAGAGGAAGAGGGAGACACAGAATCCGAAGCAGGTTCCAGCTGTCAGCACAGAGTCCAATGCGGGGCTTGAACCAGCAATCCGTGAGATCAATGACCTGAGCTGAAGTCGGACACTTAACAAACCGAGCCACCCAGGCACCCCTCATTTATCATTTCTGTAGTGTTTTGGTGGAGTCTTTGGGGTTTACATACTTGACAGTGTCAAGTCCTTTGCAAATAAAGTTTTACTTCTTCTTTGCCAATTTGGATGTCTTCTATTCCTTTACGTTGTCTAATCTCTGTGGCTAAGATTTCCAGTACTGTTATGTAAAAGTGGTGACAGTGCCCCTCCTTGCCTTATTCCTGACCTTGAGGGAAAAGCTTTCAGTTTTTCACCATTGAGTATAATGTTGGCTGTGGGTTTTTCATATAAGGCCTTTATTATGTTGAGGGATGTTCCCTGTAGACCTACTTGGCAGAGAAGTTTTATCATGAATGGATGCTGTGCTTTGCCAAATGATTTTTCTGCACCTATTGAGATGATCGTATGGTTTTTATTCTTTCTCTTGATGTGACATATCGTGTTGATTGTTTTGTGAATATTGAACCACGATTGCATCCCAGGAATAAATTCCACTTGATTGTGGTGTATGATTTTTTTTTATAAATGTATTGTTGGATTCAGTTTGCTGATATTTTGTTGAGGATTTTTAAATTTATATTCATGACAGATATTGGCCTGTACTTCTCTTTTTTTGTGGTGTGTTTATTTGGTTTTGGTATCAGGATGATGCTGGCCTCATAGGATGAACTTGGAAGTTTTCCTTCCTCTCGTATTTCTTGGAGTAGTTTAGGAAGAATAGGTATTGACTCTTCTTTCTACTTCTTTCTAGAAAGTAGAAATTCTTTCTTCTTTCTACTCTACTTCCTTCTACTTTACTTCTCTTCTTCTTTCATGGTAATTCTTATTTCTACTCTACTTCTCTTCTTTCTACTTGTTTCTACTCTTCACAGGTAGAATTCACCTGTGAGGCCTGCTGGTCCTGGACTTTTGTTTTTTGAGAGATTTTTTGTTACTGATTCGATTTAGTTGCTGGTAATTTGTTCAAATTTTCTATTCCTTCCTGTTTTAGTTTTGGTAGGAATTTATCTAGGAATTCCTAAAACTGTTTCTAGGAATTATCCATTTCTTGGAAACTGTCCAATTTGTTGGCATAGAGGTTTTCATAATATTCTGTTATAGTTGTTTGTATTTCTGTAGTGTTGGTTGTTATTTCTCCTCCTTCATTGGTGATTGTATTTGGGTACTCTCTCTCTCTTTTTTTATGAGTCCTGCCAGAGTTTTATCAATTTTGTTGATCTTTTCAAAGGACCAGCTCCTGATTTCATTGATCAGTTCTATTCGTGCGTGTGCGTGCATGTATGTGTGTCTATATCACTTATTTCTGCTCTGATCTTTAATATATCCTTCCTTTTGCTTGGTTTGGATTTTATTTGTTCTTCTTTTTCTAGCTCCTTTACATGTAAGGTTAGGTTGTTTATTTGAGATTTTACTTGCTTCTTGAGGTAGCCCTGTATTTCTATAAACTTCCCTCTTAGAACCAGTTTTGCTGCCTCCCAAAGATTTTGCACTGTTGTATTTTCATTTTCATTTGTTTTTGATTTGTGGTTACCATTAGATTTGTACGCAACATCTTCTGTATATAGCAGTTTATATTAAGTTGATCATTGTTAAGTTTAAACCCATTCTTTACTCCTCTCCCATCTATATTTTAGGTATATGGTGTCATATTTTACATTATTTTATGAATGTTTTGACTGATTTACAGAAATATTTATTTTTACTGCTTTTGTTGTTTTTACTTGTTATGCTGTCACTGTCTTTCCTTTCGATTCAAAGAGTCCACTTTAATATTTCTGTAGGATTGTTCTAGTGGCCATGAACTCCTTTAGTTTTCATTTGAGAAACTCTTTACCTTTCCTCATTCTGAATGATAGTCTTATTGGATAAAGTATTCTTGGCTGCAGATTTTTCCTTTTCAGCACTTTGAATATTTTGTGTCACTCCCTGTAAAGTTTCTGTGAAAAATCCTCTGATAGTCTTATGGGGTTTCCCTCGTGTGTAACTGACTTCTTTTCTCTTGCTGCTTTAACATTTTTTCTTTATAACTACTTTTTGTCATGTTAATTACTATGTGTCTTGGGGTGGACTTCCATGTGTTGAATTTTTGGGTGGATTCTGTGCCTACTGGATCTGGATATATGTTTCTTTCCCCAGATTAGAGAAGTTTTCAGCTATTATTTTTTCAAACAAGTTTTCTGTCCTCTTTTTTCTCTCTTCTTCTGAGACCCCTATACTGCAAATATTATTACGCTTGATGGGATCACTGAGTTCCCTAAGAGTATTCTCAATTTGCATAATTTTTGTTTTCCTCTCCTTTGCTCAACTTGGTTACTTTCCATTCCTTTCTCTTCCAGACCATTAATTCATTCCTCTGATTCATCTGGCTTCCTATTTATTCCATCAAGTGTATTTGTAATTTCACTTATTGAGTTCTTGGTCTCTGATTGGTTCTTTTTTATCTCTGTGTTAAAGGTCTCAGTGACGTCCTCCACTCTTTTCTCAAGCCCAATGAGGATCGTTCTGATCATGATATTAAATTCTCCAGCAGGCATATTACTTATACATATTTCTTTTTGGTCTCTTGCTGCGGTTTGTCCTGTTCTTTCATTTGGGAGATATTTCTCTGTCTCATCATTTTGTTTGACTTTCTGTGTTTCTCTGTGTTAGGAAAGTCAGCTATTTCTCTTGCTTTTAACAGTAATAGCATTATGAAGATGGGGTCCAGGAGTGCCCTGCAGTTCAGTGTACCCTGTTCTTCAGGGCCTGGTGCTTTACGGAGTATCTCCTATGTGTGTAGCATGTGCCCTGATATTGATTCTTGGCCTCTTTTTTCTTCAGTCTGGTTATCTACAGAGGCTCTTTTTGCCTATTGTAAGCAGTGTTTTGTCCCCAGCAGAGGTGGGGTGCATTTTATCAAGGTGTGTAGGTGGTCTGCTTGTCATATGATGCCTGCCCTTTGCCCCCACTGCTAAAGAAGCTGAGGTCTTGCAAAATGTGCAGGTCAGGAGATGTGCTGTTGGTGGGGCTCAGGCTGGTTTTCAGTGGGAGAGGCCCACAGTGCAGCGACTCAAGTGAGTGTGGCTGAGAAGGGTGGTTTAGCTGAAGCGCAGGGGTGTGGGGCTTGGTGTAAGCAGGCTGGGTAATGGGTGTAGGTGCTGTGCTGGTTCCCGCAGGTGGCCATTGCTTATATTAGTGGGTGGGGGAGGGAAATGGGACTTTCCAGCTCCTCTGTTCATGGAGAGGGTCTCCCAGTGATCCCTGTCTCCCTGGTCTGTGCTCTGAGATGAGCAAACCACTCTCCCTCCCGTCTGTCCCTGGTGTTTTTCAAACTGCTGGTTTTGTGCTATATCTGCATGAGGTATTTGTCGTGCTATCTCTTTAAGGGTGAGGACCCAGCTTCCTAGCACCCTGTGGGCTCTCCCAGCGGTGAACCTACCAAGTTTTAAAATGCCAGTCTTTCAGACTCACTGGTGGTAAGAACTCACAAAATTCAGCCCCTCTCACTTTCAAAGGCAGATATTGCAAGGATTCATCCTCCCTGTTCATGGGCTCCCTGGTGTGGAAGTCTGTTTTCCGTCCTTCTTCATGCTACTGACTCCCTCCCCACTGCGAATGGCCCCAGTGCCATATCACCCTTATTACCTTCTTCCATGTGGCCTCTTCTCTACCTTGTGGAGTTTGTTCTGCCAGCCTTTGGGTCATTTTCTGGACGATATACACTGATGTGAGTGTTATCTTGTTGTATCCATGGGACAAAGTGACCTTAGGGTCCTTCCGCTCTGCTATCTTCCCAGCCACCCTTTATTCCATTTCTTTCTTTTTTTTTTTTTTTTTGAAATTTATTGTCAAATTGGTTTCCATACAACACCCAGTGCTCATCCCAAAAGGTGCCCTCCTTATTCCATTTCTTTTTTTTTTTTTTTTAATTTTTTTTCAACATTTATTTATTTTTGGGACAGAGAGAGACAGAGCATGAACGGGGGAGGGGCAGAGAGAGAGGGAGACACAGAATCCGAAACAGGCTCCAGGCTCTGAGCCGTCAGCCCAGAGCCCGACGCAGGGCTCGAACTCACGGACCGCGAGATCTTGACCTGGCTGAAGTCGGATGCTCAACCGACTGCGCCACCCAGGCGCCCCCTTATTCCATTTCTTTAAAGAGGTGCCTCTCCTCTGTTCCTGCCTGCTTTTTTTTTTCCTAAGAGAAATCTGCTGATATCTGTTTATTTTAGAAGAGTTTTAGATTTACATAAAAATTACAAATATAGTACAGAGTTCCCATGTGTGCCACACCCGTTTTTCCCTATTATTAATATCTACTGTGAGCATGGTACAGGAATCATAATGAACGAATATTGATATGCTGTTGGCTAAAATCCATATTTAATTCACATTTTCTTAGTTTTTTTTTTTTTTTTTTAATGTTTAGTTATTTTTGAGAGAGAGAGGAGGGGGAGGAGTTATCTCACCAGGCTGGGATAACATTTGTCAGGTTTCTCCGTTGTAAAGTCAGATGCCTCCCCACCCCTTCAGAGCAGAATATCTCCATAAATAATTTGGAGCTCTTCTGTGATTTATCGATTGTCTCCCATGTATCTACTCGTTTATTTATTAATTCAGTACAGATTCATGCATATCTTGGTTATAACTCAATGCTTCCTCATTTATTTTCTTGCTCAAAATAACGAACAAACAATTGTCGGCCATTATTTTTTCAAAAATTTTTTTATCCCCTTTCCTTCCTTGGAAATTCCCACAGTATGTATATTCACCCCATTAAATTTGTCCGGCTGATGATCTTTTCCCTTTTGCTCTTTGTGTTTCTTTTTTGTATAGTTCCTATTACTTAGTCTTTAAATTCTTTATTTTTGTGTAATGTCTGATCTGCCATCAATCCCATATATCGTATTTTACCATTTCTGACGTTGTAGTTTTAATCTCTAAACACTACATTTGTGTCATTTTTGTAACTTACCTATCTTTACTGAACTTTTGAACATATGGAATACTGTTATATTTTATGTTTGTTTTAATGGCCTTGTCAACCAATTCTAACATTTGTATTAGTTCTGGACTGTTTTTTTTTCCTCTTCTTTTTTTTTGACTTTTTTCCCCCAACATTTATTCATTTTTAAGAGACAGAGACAGAGTGTGAGTGGGGAAGGAGCAGAGAGAGGGAGATACAGAATCCGAAGCAGGCTCCAGGCTCTGAGCTGTCAGCACAGAGCCCAACGCAGGGCTCACATGTATGGACCGTGAGATCATGACCTGAGCTGAAGTTGGACGCTTAACCAACTGAGCCACCCAGGCGCCCCAGTTCTGGATTGTTTTCCCACCTTACAAGGCATCATATCTTTGGTGTCTTTGAATGCCTGGTAATTTTGATCCATTCGGTGTCTTCCTTTTCAAGTTTGTTAAATGATACCAGAGCAGTACTTGGTTCTAGGGCTTATTATTTCACACTACTGAGTTAACATGTGAGTCCTCTTACCCAGTGCTCTGTGAATATGAGGTTTTCTGGTATGGTTGTTGGAAATAGGTAATATTTCTGGACTTATGTAAGTCCTGGGAACGATCCCCCCTGCGCTTTCTGAACTGTTCTCTCCTTGGACTCAAGTAGTCTTTTCACAAGCATGTGTTGGTTGGTATTCTGTTGAATGCTCAATGGGGACCCTCTACAGAGGTCCAGAGTTCCTTGCCAGTATAGCTCTCTCTTTGCAGATATTCTGCACTGTGAATTCTCACTACCCTGGTCAGCTCAGTTTTCTCAGTTCAAGGAGTTGTCTGGCCTGAGTACAGGTTCCCCTTCTATGTCATGGTCTGGAAATTCTCTCAAGGCAATGTACTGAGGCAATGGTAGGGCTTACCTCCTTTGTTTCCCATCTTTTAGGGATCACAAAAAGATCTTCTAGGGATCATCTTTTAGGGATTCATTACCTGATGTCCAATTTCTTGAAAACTTCTTTTCCTATCTTTGTTTGTTTGTTTGTTTGTTTGGTGCTGTTTGTTTCAGGTGGGAGGTTAAATCTGGTCTTTGTTACTCTATCTGGGATTAAAGTTGAACATCATTTTGCTCATTTGTTAAATGTTGGCTTATGCCACAGAACTTAAAAAAGATATACTGCAAGCAAACAAAAAACATCTGATGTTGCATTTAGCCTTCAGGTTACTGGTTTGTGGTCTCTAAGGGAGATCACGTGGACAGGCAAAAATGGCACTTTTTCTACAGTGTAATAAGAACCATAATAGAAGTTGCCATGGGAACTCAAAAATGAGGCTCTTCACCCATGCTGGGTATTGAATTAAGCCTTCTTGGAGGAAATGACACTTGAGTGAGCCTTGAAGACTAGGAAGATGTTATACAATAAATAAATCACGGTAGGAGGGGAGAGGAGGGTTCAGGTCAGAGATCCACTATGAGTAAAGGCATATTGGTGTGGGATCCCATGACATAAGGTGGAACCACGGGCAGTTTGGTTTTACCAAAGCATAATAGGCAAGGTAGGAAGTGATAGAGTGAGGCTGGAGAAATAGGCAGGCAGCTGATAAAAAGCTTCGTACATCATGCAAACGTGTCAGTAGTGGGAGAAGCACTGAAGAGTTTTAAACAGGGGAGGGATACATCACATTAGCATCTTAGAGCAATTACCCTGGTGGCTGTGGGGGGCATGAAGTCGAAGTGCAAAGATTGACTTCAGAGACCCCTTGGGAGATCGTTCCATCAGCTCAGGGAACAGACAGTCGGACCAAACTGTGATGTGCGTTCAGGGCTGGACATTCAGGGAGAGATAGGAGCATTCTTTAGGGTGTGAAATGTCAGGACATCTTGACTTACTATGTGTGAGGGAGTGAGGGAATGGGTGTGGGTATAAAATAAGTTCCAGGCGTTTGGCTAGAATTGCTACAATGAAAATGCTGAGATGAAATGTTAGGAGCTGCTATGAGGGAGGAACAGAACTCGAGTAGGGAGAATTTGGACAATGCTGGGCATGAAGCAGCCATGGGAGGTTGCTCTTTGTCTTTGACCCTTGCTCTCACTGCCTCTCCTGTTCCCCCATTCATCCTTTTTGGTGGGGCCAGAAAAACGTGTGGATTTGCTACCTGGTTCAAGGAGACTGTTCCCACACCAAGTTCCTTTTTGTAGACCTCTAATCATCGGTACTTGCATCAGTGGTTTCTGATAACTTGGGGGGAGCAGCAGTTTTTGGCGACATATTAGATTGTCTTTGGTTTTATTTCAGAGACACCATTCGTATCATAGTACAGTGAACGATGCTCCTTGGAATTGGTCAGTGCACACCCTAAGCGGCTGTATGTGGTGATACAATGTTGTGTCATGGAAACAGCCTGACCTTGGCTCTAACTGGATCACTGACACAATGGGTGACCTTGGTTCAGCCACTCAGACTTCATGAGCCTCAGTTTTCCTGTCTGTACTGTGGGGGTGACCTTACGGGCCTGACTGTGAGGATAAAACGTGTCATAAATTCTAAAAGCGTTTGTTATTATTCGCATTTTCATCTCATCTTTTAAATCTAATCGCTAATATTGGTAAGAGGCTTCGGGTGGTGTATTTGCTCCAGGGCAAAGGTGGCCGCAGGCAAAGTAAAACAGAAGCAAAGAGCAACTCCAGATTCAGCACTTGAGGACAGAGTACAATCAGATCTTATTTCTGTTTGCTGCCTTACTCTCCTTCCTCAACCACCCGATTCCTATAGCTTCCTAAAGCTTCCTAAGGGGATCGCACTGGGCGTAAAAATGAGATAGAACGGCTGAGGCAGTGGTTTTCTGTGGTAGGTCCTCATTAGAATCACATGAAGAGCTTTGGAAAATACCAATTTGTGAGCACTACCCCAAGTGACTGTGGTATAATTGTGACCTCAGCATCTGAATTTTTTGATGTTTCCATGATTCTGACGTGCATCTGAGGCGGAGCACCAGTATCTCGGCCTTTAAGTCTCCCTGATCTGATGTGAGGCCAGGACTGCAGTTGGTGCTGGTGACAGGGGAGGGCTTCTTTCGTTTTCCTTTTACTTTGAGATTAGTCTCCTGTTATTATTATTTTTTTAAAAGTTCATTTAGTTTTTAGAGGGCGCAAGCAAGGGAGGGGCAGAGAGAGGGGGCTAGAGTCTCTTATTTACAAATCAAAACCACACTGAGATACCACCTCACGCCAGTTAGGGTGGCCAAAATGAACAAATCAGAAGACTATAGATGCTGGAGAGGATGTGGAGAAACGGGAAGCCTCTTGCATTGTTGGTGGGAATGCAAACTGGTACAGCCACTCTGGAAAACAGCATGGAGGTTCCTCAAAAAATTAAAAATAGACCTACCCTACGACCCAGCAGTAGCACTGCTAGGAATTTACCCAAAGGATACAGGAGTGCTGATGCATAGGGGCACTTGTACCCCAGTTTATAGCAGCACTTTTAACAATAGCCAAACTATGGAAAGAGCCTAAATGTCCATCAACTGATGACTGGATAAAGAAGTTGTGGTTTATATATACACTGGAATACTACTTGGCAATGAGAAAGAATGAAATATGGCCTTTGGTAGCAACGTGGATGGAACTGGAGAGTCTTATGCAAAGTGAAATAAGTCATACAGAGAAAGACAGATACCACATGTTTTCACTCTTATGTGGATCCTGAGAAACTTAACAGAAGAAACTTAACAGAAACTTAAGAGGGGAGGGGAAGGAAAAAAAAAAAGTTAGAGAGGGAAGGAGCCAAGCCATAAGAGACTCTTGAAAACTGAGAATAAACTGAGGGTTGATGGGGGGTGGGAGGGAGGTGAGGGTGTGTGATGGGTATTGAGGAGGGCACCTGTTGGGATGAGCACTGGGTGTTGTATGGAAACCAATTTGACAATAAATTTCATATTAAAAAAAAAGAGTCTCTTATGTTTAGTCTTCTGTTATTTAGAGAGGCCAGGCTGCAACATGGGCACAAGGAAGAGAAAGGGACTGGGGAGCTAGGCATTCTAATCTCTGAGCTTTTTGCTTTTACAGACTTTTTATGAAAAAAGGTTGAAATGTATTTATAAAATAAATACATAAATAAAAAGATACTCGGTGTTTTCAAGAAGAATGAAATTGGCAACTAATGTCTCACTTCTGTCGTAAGGTTGGCCAACATCATTACTATATTGAATAATACTGTTGGGTTCAGGAGGAGATAAGATGTTGGTGTATGAATAAAATAGGGTTGCCAGATCCAGCAAATAAAAACAGTGCATTTAAGCTTGAGATTAAGATAAACAAGGGATACATTTTTTTAAAATTTTTTTTTAACGTTTATTTATTTTTTTGGGACAGAGAGACACAGAGCATGAACGGGGGAGGGGCAGAGAGAGAGGGAGACACAGAATCAGAAACAGGCTCCAGGCTCTGAGCCATCAGCCCAGAGCCCGACGCGGGGCTCGAACTCACGGACCGCGAGATCGTGACCTGGCTGAAGTCGGACGCTTAAACTGCGCCACCCAGGCGCCCCAGGGATACATTTTTAGTATAAGTATGTCTCATGCGTGATTTAGGATCTACTAAAAAGTTATTTGGTGTTTATCTTAAATTCACATTAACTGGATGTCTTGCATTCTTTTCTGGCAACTCTAGGATAAAACTACTTAGGTTGGGAGAAGGACTTGAAGCAAGTCAGGGTGAGCTGATCTAGGAATAATCAAAAGTCACGTTTTGACTATAATCATAAATGAGCTGTCACTGGCTTTGGTCTTGGGATAAGTCTGGCTTTGAAAGAAAACTAAAAACTAAGTAGCCTGCAAAGCTGTTTTAATAATAGGATCTCTTATATTGATATAACACATATGCTTTTCCAAGGCACTGTCACAACTCATTCCCTCACTTTCTCCTCCAAACCACCAGAAGCTTAGCTCACATAAGCCGTAGTTTGACCGTGGGACATAACCAAGGGCTAGAGAAAAGAGACTATTCTAGAGTCCCCGAATGGGTGGGTATTAAGTCAAGACCTAGGGCCTATGTTTTCCTACTTGTAGCCCAGAGTCATCTCTAGATGAGGAGATGACAGTCTTAAGATAGAGGTGCCAAGTTGCAGATTGTATATGCACGTGTGTGTACATGGACAGATAGATGTGAATGTGTTGACATTCCTAGCAAGGGAGGAAGAGGTTAATCTGCTTAATATGTGCCTAAGCTTATGAGTTGACACTTGGCTGCACTACCCACCTCCCATTTCATAGTTGAAACTGGATCACAAGCAGCCCGAGCACTTGCAGTCCTGGTGGGGACAGTTCTTTAGGTCAGGGGTACTTCACTTCTGTTTTTGCTTCTCCCTCTGCTACTGATGCTCTTTGCCTCTGAGCTCTTGCATTTATCACTCGTATCTGGCACCATGAAGACAGATTTCAGGTTCTTGAGTTTCATTGCCACCATCTTCTGGCTGCAATCAGAACTTGCTCTTACTCTCCGGAATTTTCTGTCCCTGCCATTTTGATTGGGTTTTAGCCCCCAGAACCCTAGCCCGCTGTTGACTTGGTGAACTGACGTTCTAGCCAGGGTGGGGCTTTTGAAAGAAGCAGTTGCCTAGTGATCTTGAGTTGTGTGTGTGTGTGTGTGGTGGGGAGGGGGTGTGCTTTGGCGGCAGCTGATAGCTAGAGATCCCTGCACACTGTTCCCCTGGCCATCTCTGAGACTGGTGGTTGTCACCCCCAGACTCCACTGTGCTGCTAGTCTACCTGCCTCTCGGCCTGGAGTGCTGCAACACCCTACCCTTGCAGGCAGGAATCTTCATGGCGACTGGCTCGAAGTGTCAGCTTAACGCAGGTTCATGAGCATAAGACCCCTAGGGTCTATTTATGTCTTAAGCTGCCAGCAAATGTTTATGCAACACTTTGACTTTATTTTGTTTTCCTTCTCTTTCTCTCCTGTTCCCTTTTTCTGTCCTCTCTTTCCCTAACCACCCCCCTCCCCTATCTTTACCTCTCTTTCCAGTCTAGAGCCATTTGAATGGAAATAAGGAACATATGGAAGGCAGAGCTCCATCTAGTAATATTTTTTACTTTTTTCCAGCTCATAGCGATTGTGCCAAAAACTCAGTACTAAGCCAAACCAAGAGGTGTCCCCGGTAACAGGGCATTCTTATCAACTGCTTTGAGGTACGAATGGAATTCTCAAGTGGCCGCTGGAATTGGAAATTTTTAATGACCTAAGGGAGAAGCTACGAAAGAAAAATACAACAAATGTGGTGATTGTGGTTGATCATTGGTGCACTAGTCCAAGAACTCCCTGTGTGGACCTCCAAATCTAAAAGTTTTAAGGGAGAAAGATACACAGGAACCCAAATTCTCTATCTTAATATCAAATAACTTTGGAGCTGGCAAAGGCCTTGGAAACTCTGAGCTGTTGAATGAGGTAGAGTCAGGACAAAATTCAAAGCCTCTGGACTTTATGATAATCTGTGGTTATAGTATATTTCCCTTTATTTTCCGAATTTTTCATTTCACTCCCTGAGGTTTTAGAATGATACGGTGTGGTTAGATTAGTGGGAATATCCTAGCTAAGAGTCTAGCCCTTCATCCCATTTAAGATAAGCCTGGTTCTGTGTTGGAGGGCAAAGTCCAAACTAGCTTGGCCATTTAAGGTCCTTGGCCCATTGGTCCCTCCCTGCTTTTCCATTTTTGTTCCTGATGAATATGATCTAGTTGCCCAAACTAGTGTCCTTCCTGTCCACTGAACCCACTTCATGCTTTGCCTCCTTTGAGTCTCCCTTTTTCTGGAAGGACTCCTCCCTCCGTGTTAGCTATATCATATACCACATTCAAAGCCTAGTTCCGATATCACCTTCTCTATGAAACTTTTCTGAGTCCTCTGATCTCCTAAGCCATTGTCGCACCATTCTTTGAAGATTTAGCATATACTAGGAATGGTACTGAAAACAGTGGGCACTAATTGATCAAATGGTTCCTGGCCGTAGTGTTAGTACAGGGCCTCAAACGCCCCCCCACCACCACTTTGGTTCCATTAATTGCTAGATGATGAGGATATCTTTAGGGTCTGGGGCAGGAACCAGAAGGTCCAGACTAGCAGGGACACAGAGGTGGGAGGGCTTTGGGACAGATGCCATTTACTACCCAGAATAGAAGTATTTCAAGATTTTAACAGTCAGCATGGATGTAACAGTGCATATCAGATGAAAGCCATGTCTCTCTATATTATCTTATTTTCTTAACCTGCTTCCTATATGTCAGAAATCATCTGGCCCAGGGCTTCTTAATCCAGGGCCTGTACGACAGATTCAAAGGGAGCTTTCACCAGATTTTTAACGGTCATATAATGCAGAAAGCTTAGGAACCAGAAAGGTTTTCCCCAACAGTCGCATTTATACATCAGGAAACTATACGCAAGTGAGGTTGAGCATAAATGCTCTGCACGCAGAAGTTTGTAGGGGAACATTTGCTGCCTACTGTCCAATTTACGTTCCCTTATTGAAGGCACCATTGTTATTAATCTTATTGAAGATGCTCCGTGACACCACACTGATTGATTGTCTGCATCTTTTCTTGTGTGGAGTTTGCTTGCCAGGCAGGGGTGCTTGCTTGGAAGGGTGGGAGTGGGGAGCTGGTGGGAGCAGTGGTTCTCACCTAAATAGCAATGATTGGTGCTTACACTGAAGTGATGTATTGCTCAAGCAATCTGCTGGGGAGGTGAGTTGAGACACTCAGAGCGGAGTCTAAAATGAGTTGTCAGACCCCGGAGAGGGGTTGAAAGATATTAATAATTTATACATTTTCTATTATATTAATCGAGCACTTAGTATCAAGTAGGCACTCTGCACGTGTTAAGCTATTTAACTTTCGCGCAACCTTATGAGGTAGGAATTACAATCCCGCCTTAAAGGTAAAGAGCTCAAGGCTCCGCGAGGATTGGCAACTTGCCCAAATCCCAAACTAGAGCTAAGCATTGAACCGACATAGGCCCGTTCCAGTGCCTGCGCATCCAACCACTCTCCCAACTCTTGCCTCTTAAGAGTTTGGGTGCGGAGTCAGGGAATGGAAAGCGAGGAAGGGCAGGTGTAGGTGGGCAGTGCGCGTGGGGGAGGCCGACAGACGTCTCCATCAGGTGCCGCTGCCCTGGGCTGGCTTTCATGCGGTGGTGCTGGGATGCTGGTCACGAATAAAGGGCAGCAGCGGGGTGGGCAGAATCTCTTGAGAGGTCCGAAGGCAGCTTGTGTTATGAGATTTATTTTTTCACCCGTGTAGGCCCCGTGCTTGGTACTGAGGACACAAGCTACATCTACTGCCTGGTGCTGAAGAACCTTGCAGGTCTTTCCAGAGGAAAAGGAAACCAAGAATTAAGCTATCTTTGGGGTACCTCCTCCCTTCTCTGAGCCTATCCTGCCCCTCGATGTCTTTCTCCTGTCTCCCCTCCAGGTCTAGTGCCCTCATCCTTGCTTCTTCTCCGTCAAGAATTCCGCGCTCTGGAGAGGAAGGGAAACGCTTTCAGCCCGAGGTGTACATCACGGAGGTGGGGCATAAACACTTACCCTCCTAGCTGTTATTTTAAGCATGCTCTGGCCAGCTCCTCACTTTGCAACCCTGTGCCTCCCTGAAGAACCAGATAGTCAGCATCACCACAGCTAAGTTCCAGACACTGCTGCCCCATTCTCAACCCTGGCGATGGACACTCACCCAGCGCTGGCCTCTGGCGTTTCCTCCCCTTTGGGTGCCTATGCTCCTCTGGGATCTGATGACAGTATTTGCCTCTCCCCTGGCCCTGCCTGGCGGCTCTCCTCGTGCCTCCAGCTCTCAGCTGTGTCAGGAGGAGCCTGGCTGGGAAGAGGGCTGGGCTGGGTTGGCTTTGCTTGGGCAGCTGTTCGGGACTGGGGACAGCCAGGGGATGAGTGTGACCATTCCTGAGGTCCTACCAGCCTCTGGACTTGACATCTTTTATCTGATTTAATCATCCCGATGACCTTACATGGCTGCTATTAGTGACCTCATCTTATAGGTAAAGAAACCAAAGCTAAGGGAGTCTAAAATAACTTGCTTAAGCTCATATGGCTAACGAATGGCGGAGCGGGCGCCAGACCCTGGCCTGTCTGACTGCAAAGCCTCTTTGTGACGATTCCCCGCCCTAGCGCCATGGAAGCGGAATCCCATTGTCGATTCAAGGCAGCAAGGAAGGTACTAGAAATGAAAAAGAAAAGTACAAGGGCTACAGGTTGATTGGGCATTGAAATAGAGCAACCAGAAGAAGCCCAGCAAGGGTGGAAAGAACTAGAAAGCGAGACAATCACAGTGAGTGAAGCAGCCGGAGTACCTCAAGTGGTTTATATTTTGGCTCTAGGTCCTGTGGTTTGTGGGAGGGGTGGCCTGGCACAAGGGCACAGGGCTGGGTGGGCAACCCTCATTCCTGGACCTGGCCTGCTTATCCTGAGTGACCAGGTCATCTGAGCCAGCTGTCCAGCCCCCAGGACAGCACCCCAGCCTCGGCCAGCATCTCAGGGCTTATCTCAGGCTCAGAGGACGTGGGAACAAAGACGATAAGTCCATGGGCTGAGCTGGCAGCCTGGGGGTTCAGGCATTAGCAAGGTTGGGGGGGGGAAGGCAGTCTTTCTCATTCAGGGGGTGCTGTCTGGGTATCCCTAAAATTCTACCAGCCGATCGGCATCTGCCTATTTTCCATAAGCCTGAGGCTGACCTCGGATAGTTATGTGGGTGTTACCGGCCCCAGGGACGTACACAATTGGCTTTCTGACCTTTCCTGCAGTTCCGTTCTAGGGAGAAGGGTATGCCTCCTCCCCCCACCCCCAATCATTATATGCTTCCTGGCCGAGGCGTCAAATGGAGTCCGCAGGTGGTGTAGAGGAGCCCCAGTGGTCTGGGGCTTGCCTCTCGAGACTGAAAAGGGAAGATTCCAGCACCGTTCTGAATGGCTGACTAAACTCAGCCTCACTCACAGGGCTCCGGGTTGCATTCGTCTCTGCTTCTGGGCTTTAGGCAGTGTCTTGAGAACTGCACGAGGGAGAAGGAGGAAACAGGTGGACACCACGTGGGGTGGAGGAAGCCCAGGGTCACCAACTCCCCCCGGGGCCGGGAGGTGATTGCTCCCTTTGCAGGAAGACGTGTTAATCATCAGATGGCTGGGATGTCAGGCTGCAGAGGGGGGGAAGGTAGAGCCGGGGCTTGCTAGGTTTGCGACGAGGGGCCAACTGAGGATCGCCTGGAGTCCCTTTCACCTCTCCTTCTCAGCAATCAGTGAGGCACTGGGAAGGATTGAACATTGTAGTTTCTGCAGGCAAGTGCACCGTTAATCGTCACTTGAGTGGGTGGAACCTGAGAGCTGGAAGAGGCTGTCGGGCAGGTGCCTGGTGCCTGACGGGTCCTCTGTCAGTGTTGATGAGTCGTACTAGATTTTCTGGAGAGGGGCACTGACCGGCCCACAGCTGTAGGGGATATAGGGTCGGAGGAGGCTGGACTCCCAGGCAAGAGATGCCCTTCTCCATGGGGGGCGGCATTCTGCACCCCTAGAAACCCCTGTCATAACTATGACTACCAGAAGGAACTGAGTGGAAGGGCAAAGGCAAATAAGAATTTCATACATTGTGTGTTACTTACTCTCCTACGGATTTACATAATTTTAGAGATAATTTATCGTATGTGTTGTCTCCAGCTTTGATGAGCATTTGGATTTCTAAGCTTTGTCCCTTAGCTGCTCTGCCAAGTTTCGTTTTTTGTTTTTTGGTTTTTTTTTGTATTTTTGCCATTGGATACTCTATGAACGTTACATGTTCTACGGGGTCTATAAATTCGTTGGGGATGAGGTTGGTTTAATGGAAAGAGAAGTAAGTGAAAAACAGAGCAGTTCTGGGGTTTGAATCTTGCCTCCATTACTGGTTAGATCTGTGACCTCTGGCTGATTACTTAATCTCTCAGAATTTCTGTTTTGTTATCTGTGAAATGGGAGATAGTGAGAACCTTTTCCGTAGATTACCCTGGGGATTAAATGAGATAATATATGCTTAGTATGGCACCTGGCACATAGTAAGAGTCCAATAAAGGTTATTGATTTCAAATCTTAAACTAAGTGCCCAACATCAACTTTCTTCCACTTCTAGGATATTCTGTCTTCTGTGTAGGACCCTCCCTGGCCCCCACCCCCTTTCAAAAATAAGCAAATAGCCATTGCTTTGTAAATTGAATGTTCTTATATTGGCTCACATAAATGGAAATTCACATCTGTATTTTAAATTAGATCACCTGGTGTTTATAGCATCTCTAGGGTATCCAGAGGACTTTTGCCTCAGTTTTGTTTAGTTTTTTATAAGCTCATTAATTTTCACAGCATTCTTATGAGACAGGGATTAGACATCTTGCTCATGAATTAATGAAAATACAAGAGAGGTTCTGGCACTTGTCCAACATTACAGAGCAAAATCAGCGACAGCAGGAATAGCATGGCCACCTCCAGGCTGCAAACTCAGGGTGAGCTTGTTCTCAGTTCTGCATATCTTCCGTCCTCTGGAGTGGCATGAGGGGGCTGGGGGTGCCCACGGAGCCTCCATCAGATATTGGTCACTGACCATTCCCTCCCATCCCTCTCCAGGACCAGTTTCAATTGGATGAGAAGTAAGAGACACCTGGAGCTGTTAATAAGGGTCAAACAGAGCCTAGGAAATGCCCAGCCGCCTTTTTCCACTGGCCACGCCGCTTTGCTTTCCATGATGTCCGTGTCTTCTGACTTTTCTGGAGCCAAGTTCTTCCTTGCACACTCTGATCCTGGGGAAGGAATTCTTGATTCCTCTCTTCCAGTTGATAGCACCTTAAGTCTCATCCTTCATAGAAGCCATTATGTTCTGTTTACAACCAAAGACATTTCGGGCATTGGCGTGGTGGTGGTGGTAAATATCGGGGAGACCAGTGGTGCCATTGCTCATGTCCCTAAAACGGACCTTCCACCTCTGGGTGAGGGGTGCTGGTTGAAATCATGGTGTCAGATTCTGGGTTTCTATTGCTTTGCTCTGAAGGTGGACACGAGCCCTCCCCACCCCCCAACCACCCGTGGCAAAAAAGGTCTGGTCCTTAAGGCAACTTGGGGACTCACTCTGGAATGACCAGGTCACCACCTGCTCCCGTACTTGGTCTCCTTGTTACCTCCAGCCATCTCATCCCCTGGGGTTGACTCCTGGACTCTTCCCCCTCAATATTTTCTGCAAAGCTTTATGACTTTTGTTGCCTTGCCTGCTGGTTAGACTTGGGACCAGCCCTAGCTATATTTTGGCTGCTTTCACTATGTTTTGATTCGCTTTTTCTAGTATCCTGGCAGCCTAGCCTTGTACCATCTCTGATTTTTGTCCTCAAAATCAGCACCTGTGTTGATGCTGACTCCTTATTCTGTCCCTTCTTGCCATAAGGTGAGAAGAAAGAAGTAGCACTGACTGATGGCTCACCCAAGATTTTCTGTAGGAGGTAGGAATTTGAACTGGGTCCCGATGAGTGGCGGGAACTGGGGAAAGAGCTTCAGAGGGAACAGGAATGCAGAAGTGCAGCACGGTATCAGCAACTGTATTACTGGGTATTTAGCCAAAGGATAAAAAGATGCTGATTCATAGGGGCACACGGATCCCAATGTTTATAGCAGCGTTATCAACAATAGCCGACTTACGGAAAGAGTGCGAAGGTCCATCAACTGATGAATGGATTAGGAAGATGTGGCCTATACATTATATATACAATGGAATACCACTTGGTGGTGAAAAAGAATGAAATCTTGCCATTTGCAACAACATGGGTGGAACTAGAGTGTGTTATGCTAAGCAAAAGAAATCAGAGAAAGACGGATACCATACGATTTCACTTATATGTGGAATTTGATAAACACAACAAATGAAGATAGGGGAAGGCAAGGAAAGATAAGATAAAAACAGAGAGGGAGGCAAACTGTAAGAGACTCTTAACTAGAGAGACTAAACTGAGGGTTGCTGAGGGTGGAGTGGGATATGGGTTAAATGTGTAACGGGCATTAAGGAGGGCACTTTTTGGGATGAGCACTGGGTGTCCTGTGTAAGAGAGGAGTCACTGGGTTCTACTCCTGAAGCCAAAACTACACTGTATGTTAATAACTTGTCTTTAAATTAAAAAAAAAAAAACAAACCAAAAAACAAAAGCAGAGTTTGGCATTGGACAGAACTGGGTTCAGAGTGTGAGTGGATGAACACTTCTGCAGGCTTTAATCACAGTGGTTTTCTTGCAGAACTTGGGCCAAACAAGAGAGGTGCACTTAAAAGAATCCACAGGAACTTCTTTTCTCTTTCCCCAAACTAAATACAAGATTGAGACTGTGGTGTTCATGTTTATATATGCATGTGCGTATCCAACTTCTAAAGCCTTTTTCACCGTAAAAGTAGTGAAGTTGCCGTATAATTTGTTTTTTACTGGAAAAGAAGTAGCTTCTGCAAAATGTCTGACCAGTGTTCTGAGCATGAAAAATTGTCAGAAAGGTTGTTGGGCAGATCCCTTATCTTCTCTGTACCTTGGCCTTCTTATCTGTAAAATGGGGCTAACACAAATCGTTTCTCAGCGTTACTGGGGCTATTAAATGGTACGTGTGAGAGCAGGTAGGACAGTGCCCCCGGTAGGTTCTCAGAGAATGTGTATTTTATGTTATTTCATGCCATTGGCAGTGCTGGTTTACTTAGTAGGCTGGAGAAGTCCAGAGAGAGGGAAAACTCCTGCTTCTGCTCTAACCCCTTGCCTGGCCGATTGCTCAACACTGAACAATGAGAGTACTTCCTCTACAGATGCGCCTGTTCCCCTGGGCCTGGGCTTGAGTGATTTGATTGCTGGAACTTGCACACTGGGCTAATGATGAGTTACCTTGCCCTTGTTAAAACTCAGCCTGGGGATATAACGTGATGTCAGCTCCTTCCCCTCCCAAGTGCCTGTGTCCCTCTCCTCTTTCCCTGTGATGATGAACCGTAGCCATTGGTGGCATTGTACATTTAACACGAGGCATTATTACAGAAACTCCTGTATTTCGCTGAGTTCAGGGAGACTTGGGGTTGGGAGTAGCTTGGGCTCTTAATTAGTATGTGTCTGTTCTTCTTAATCAGATGTACTTATGCGCTTATGTGGACTCGTCCCAGCTCAAGAACCAAGATGCCTTGGACAAGCCCCGTCCTCAGAAGACCTTAGCACACCGCCATGTCTATTTTGCTGCTAACTGTAGCTCTTTGTATATTTCTTGATCGACTGCTTTGCCACTGGGTTCTGATCTTTGTTCTAGGATTTCTGTCTTTGGGATCTTGAACCTCTTGCTAACAAGATGCAGCCATTGTCTCTGGTCCTTAATTCCTGATTTCTTCCCTTACATTCGATCTAGAAACCTTGTTGAGCTCTGTATTTTCTCTTTAATAATTGAAGGTGCTGTTGGTCATTGTCCAAGCATCAGTACTTGGGTCTCTAGTACTAGATGTCCAGGATTCTTCAATTCTGTCTCTAGCTGAGTTCTTATATACAAGACTTCTATAGGTCAAATCCTGCCCGACCACACATACCCATCCACGCTGCTAGAAGTGCCTTGCAGGAAAGGGCTTCTAGACTCCAAACTCAATCCTAGAGTAGGTTCTGATTCACAAGGTCAGGAAAGGGGCTGAGGTGATGGAGAGCTAAGGGTGAGTGGAGCCTAGATCTACCTAGAACTCCAGGTGGTTCATGGATCATTCACTGTGAACAACACTGACAAATGCTGACGTTTCTGGAAGTCTGGCTTTCACATACGTGGAAATGTTGCCATGTTGGCTAAGAGAGGCTTGAAGCCACAAGCTTAAACACTAGGTAAGAATGACTTGTTTTAAATCAGAGCTTCTTTGGAGACTGAAAACAATTTAATTTTCTAAGTAAGTTAAATGTTCTCTCCCTAAGTTTGTCAGTCTTACGCATTTTCTTGATTAGCTCTTTCTTCAGAGGAAACTCAGAGGTGAATTTCAGGCCATGCTTTGTGCAAATAACTTTAATATTTGAATTTGTTCAAGTCTGTGTTTATAAAATGATGCCTGACCTTACAGAGTATAAAGTGTGTTCTCATCATGTGCCATTGTCACTTTCCCCACTCCAATCCTTACCAGTCATCTGCCCCATACTCCAGCTGGCTCCCACAAACACATTAGTTAATGGCTTTCTGATAAGTGCTTCATGGGCGATCTTTCTTTCAGCCATATTTTTAGAGGAAGAGATGACAGGAGACTGAAAAATTAAAATCAAGATAAGCGTTCTCTGCCTTGGAATGTTATTAAGAGGATGTGGTCATTTAAAAGTACTTTTCCCTCTTCTCCCCAGTGTTTGACATCTGAAGTCATGGAAGATGCTATCACACCTTGCTTTATTTAACATAGCCAGAGTCACCTGTTTTGAAAAGCCTAGGAACATTAACCTTAAATGAAAAGAAAATGGAACAAAAAGAGAGATAAAGGGAAACTAGGTTTTGGCAACGGGAGATACCAGCTCTCGGCCAGGCCCCCACAGCTACTCTGTTAAATGGCTCCATGAATTTATTTTACAGGGAGATCATCTCTGCTATCTGAGTATGCTGAGTCTGCCATTGTCCAGACAAGATTCAGAACCCAGTTAAGTTATATAATGTGTTGATCGGTAGGAGAACAAAGAAGGGGGCAGAAAAGTTAGGGAAGGGACTCGACAGTGGAGATGGTGAGGACTGACCTTTTTTGGAGCCCAGTGGGACTTGCTGAGAAGGGTCAGAGGGTCCAAGAGAAATTGGGCTGAAGATTGTACACTAAGGCCACAGCCATTGCACCGAGGCCAAGGGCACGTGCTGGCAATGCTGGGCTCTCGCAGGAGAGGCGAGGTGAAGCAGAGCTGGGGACGTGGGTTGTACTGCCGCTGGCACAAGCTTTAGAGCAAGCCACTGTCGCTAATTCCATTTCTTTGTGCTGAGCCCCCGCTTCCCATTTTATTTCTTGTTGTCAGAGATGAAAGGTCCCTAAAAGACAGATGGGGTGGGGGCAGCATAGGAGTAGTTTTGTTGGATGTGGCCGCCTTCTAGCCCAGATTTCACGAGATAGGCTGACTCCCGATGTCCTTCCTCACTGACTTGGTAAGCCGCTGTTCAAAGCATTTGTCCTGATTGGCGGGTTGAAGACCTCCATACTTTGTTTCGCTGATGGTTTGGCACCGACTTGACTTTGGGTCTTGTAGAACTTCACTTACTTCCAGGTCTGCTACTTCCCTTCAGGAGGCTGACAGGGCAAGTGATTTTAGTTCATGCGAGTGTTAAGATAGTTTGTTATTCAAGGGAATAAGGAGGACTGAGGAATGGGTTTGATCAAAAGCGCGACAGCTGGGTTTGCTCCGGTTCCTGAGAGCAAGTGGTACCTCTCCCGGACAGCACGCTACCTCGCAAACGCTCACCTCCGTTCATACAGCCAAGAGGGTGAGGAGGGGGCAAAGATCAGGTGTGATTTACTTTTCTGCTGGGGAAAACAGCTCAAAGAATTTGCCATCCCAGTGGCTTCCTCACGGTATAGGAGGGAACGACAAATCTGTAACCCGATAAGGAGTGGTTTTTACTCATTAAAAAAAAAATAAGAAAAAAATGTTGAACTGTTATTATTTTGTAGGGGTGGAGGGGGCTATTAGTCCTAGACTGTGATGAATACAGAGTCTGGAACTTAGTAGGAACTGGATCATGATGTTTTGTGATATATGAATTGCCTTGACCTGGGTTGTGGGATTCAGCAGTTTTCTTGGAACAGACACATATCTCTTAAATATCAAAACCATTAGAGGTATATGTGAACAGCTGTCAGTCAAATATGATGAGGGAGTTTGCTCTTTTAAAGAGGCCATTTATATAAATATATATGGTGAGACCATGGTATCTATATTTCGGATCTCTTAAGGGCAAAATAGAGTCGTTTTATGGTAATAAGTGACTGATTTAAGGTCTGCTTTTTGATTTTGATTTTAAAAAATTTTATTTTTGTTTCATAAAAATAGCATATGGTAGGGTGCCTGGGTGACTCAGTTGGTTAAGCAACTGACTCTTGATTTCAGTTTAGGTCAGAGTCGTGGGATTGAGCCCCATGTTGCACTGTATGCTGAGTGTGGAGCCTTCTTAAGATTCTCTCTCTCCCTGTCTCCTGCCCCATCCCCTGCTTGCACTCTCTTTCTCAAAATAAATAAATAAACATTAAAAAAATAAAACAACGCGGAGCGCCTGGGTGGCGCAGTCGGTTAAGCGTCCGACTTCAGCCAGGTCATGATCTCGTGGTCCGTGAGTTTGAGCCCCGCGTCAGGCTCTGGGCTGATGGCTCAGAGCCTGGAGCCTGTTTCCGATTCTGTGTCTCCCTCTCTCTCTGCCCCTCCCCCGTTCATGCTCTGTCTCTCTCTGTCCCCAAAATAAATAAACGTTGAAAAAAAAAATAAATAAAACAACAAAATAGCACATTGTAAAAATACAAAAAAAATCCCACCAAAACCAAAACCCGAAAAACACTGCAAAAAGCAAAGCCAAAATGGCAAGTAACTCTTTAAACAAAAATAATCACTATCAACATTTTATTATGTAATCTTCTAGCCTTATGTATTCATATAATTATGAATTATATATAATTCAATATACATATTCATATATATATATATTTGGGTACACATACAAACAGGAGATCATAATGTACATATATTTTGCTAAGTGTTTTATCACTTATATATTTTGAACCTTTTCCTATGTCTGTAAATATGCTTTTTATCTTTTTTAATGGCTAAATATTATTTCATTACAATTTCCTTAATCACTTATTGCATATAGAGATTATTTTTATTGGGTAACACAAATTTTTGGGTTAAAAATTTCCAGAGTAAAGTGTTACATGTGTATATTTCCTTATACTACATTTGTATCTGTGGGATCTCTAGTTTAAAGGCATAAACTTTAAGACCCTGTACAGGTACTTATAGGATATCCCCAAAAAGGTACTGTGTTTTGCATTCCAGTTAGTGGTGTTTGAAAGTTTTGTTTTTTTCCCCAAACACTAATCAACATTGGAAATTATTATTAACAAAATCTTTTCTCGTTATACAGATGAAAAGGTACAGATATTGAATTTTTTCATTTTCAAAGGCCAGTTGTATTTGTTCTTTTGGAATTTTCTTTCATTTGCTTCGCCACTTTTCCCACCTGAGTGTTTATGATTACAGATGCTAACAGCAGTATGTGTGTCTCACATGTGTCTTGCTATTGTCTAAAAACAAAATCTGGGGCGCCTGGGTGGCTCGGTCGGTTAAGCGTCCGACTCCGGCTCAGGTCACGGTCTCGTGGTCCGTGGGTTCGAGCCCCGCGTCGGGCTCTGTGCTGACAGCTCAGAGCCTGGAGCCTGTTTCGGATTCTGTGTCTCCCTCTCTCTCTGCCCCTCCCCTGTTCATGCTGTCTCTCTCTGTCTCAAAAATAAATAAACGTTAAATGTTTAAAAATAGATAAATAAAAACAGAATCTTCTGGAAAGAGAATGATCACTTTTTAATTAACGTAGCTATGCCACATTCTCATGTAATTAAATTCAGCCAGAGTTCCTATTATATGCCAGACACTGTGCTAGACACTAGGCACACAATTTTGAGAAAAAGATACTGACCTGGCTCTCAAATAACATACAGCTCACGAGGGAAGAAAAACAAGTCCATAGGCAATTCAGATCCAGTAAGGGGGGGGGGGGGGTGTGCCTGGCTGGCTCAGTCAGTTAAGCATCTGGCTCTTGATTTCAGCTCAGGTCATGATCTCGTGGTTTGCGAGACTGACCCCTACATTGGGCTCTGTGCTGACAGTGCGGAGCCTGCTTCAGTCTCTCTCCCCTTCTCTCTCTGCCCCTCCCCTGCCTGTGCTCTGTCTCTCCCTCTCTCAAAATACATAAAACACGAAAAAAAAAAATTCAAATTCTCCGTTGAGGAAGTAAGCATGAGAAGCTTTGGAAGCAACGGAAAGAGTACCTAACTCGGTCTTAGGTAGTTATATAAGGCTTCTTGGAGCAAAGGATGATTTCACTGAGTTCCAGAGGGTGAATAGTAGTTAGCCAGATGTGAGTGTGTGTGTGTGTGCGTGTGCGTGTGTGTGTGTGTATAGATGGAACAAAGTGTAATTGTATTGCTAATATAAAGTATTAACAAAGGTCAAGGAAAGCAAGGTAAATGCATGAAATCGCACATACTAAGTACTTGGCTGGAGCTCCCAGCAAGAGAAGTAGGATGGATTTGAATAGGTTGGCAGGAGATTGAAAACTAAGAAGGGGCCGGATCATGCAGCATTTTATATGATATTCAGTGTGTGGTGTTCATCTTTTTCTGGTATTTTACGGTTGCCGTTGATGGTTTCTAAGCAGTGGGGTGACAATCAGATTTACTCTCTGGGAAGAATCTCTTGTCCCTGAAGTAGGGAACGTGTGTGGGGACAAAGGCAGGGCATTCCTGAAATCTGAGAGAGAATTTAGGAGACTCTTGAGAATGAGGCCTAAGTCAAGGTAGCAGCCATGTGAACGTGGATAAATGGACAGAGTAGGGAGACAATTAGAAGGAGAAATCCGTGGTTCCTATTTGCTAAGAGCGGTCAGGAGACAAGCATCAAAGATGGTATTCAGGCGGATGGAGATGCTGTTTGGTGAGTTTGGGAAGGCTCTGACCATGAAGGATGTTTGGAGAATTCAGTTTTGGGTATGTTACGTTTTCGGTGGCTATTGTACATCGGAGAGGAAGTATCCAGTTGGCCAAGTGGGTCATTTTCAAGGGAAATATAGTTTTGGAGTTCTTAATATATAAACAGGAATTGAAACATGTCAGTAGATACGGTACTGAAAGAGAGGACGCAGAATGAAAAGAAGGACCAGAACACAAGGCTGAACAACTCTGTCCTTTCGGGGACGGGAAGAGGAAGAGGCTGAGGAGTGTTGTCACGGTGGCCTTTTACAGAGGACAGAATGTTTATCAGTGCCAAATGGGGCAGATTAATCCCATAAGATAAGGATTTTGGAGTTAGCAACCAGAGATGTTTTGACCTAGTTTAGAGTCATTTCAGTGGAGGTGGATGCCAGATTCTAAAGAACTAAAGAGTGAATGGGAGGTGAAGAAATGACAAGGAGTGCAGACGTCTCTGTAAAGAAGATGGTGCAATTGTGAGAGAGGTGGTGGCAGCTGAAAGAGAGACAGCTCTGGGAGGGGGCAGAAGGGAGGGGCTGCCAAGGGATGCGAGAAAGGGGCACCTGAAGGCCAGGGATCTTGCATGAGGGGGACATGGTTGGGATCTAGACCTGAGGTAGATTCATTATTCTGAGCCAGGAAGAGAGATGCCGTACTTTTTTGTGGCAGGAAGCATAAAAGAATGGGTGTGGATGGCTCTGGTGGCAGGGAATTGAGGGATTTCCATTTTGCCTGTGCGGTGAGAAGCAAGATTTTCTGCTAAGCGTTAGTAGAAAGGTGGTTGGGTGGGAGTAGAGAAGGTTTTAATCCTTGCTGTGGAGAGTGGAAGACAGAGCCGAACAGGGATGGGTGGGAAGATTCCCAGGCCGCGCCGAGGGTCCTGTTAAGCTGGAAGCTGATCAGTTTTAAGTGACACCAAATCTGTGCGTGCTTTAGGATTTTCTTCTCTGGCTGAGGGTTGGGGTTTTTCCAGTTGAGCGTGGCAGAGATTGATGGGGCGAGCTAGTTGATGGGCAATGCAATTGCATGGCTGAAGCGATTAACCACGCGTAGAAGGCAGAGCAGGGAGAGGATGATGATAGGATAGGGGTTGAAAGATCAGGAGAATGTAGAAAGGTCAAGGGCCTGGGAGTCAGGGTAAGGTTAAAGAACTGATGTAGTGCAAATAAATGAATAGGAGAGCCATAAGGGAAAGATGTTGCCATCAGAAAAGGAGCTTCCGGGTTTAAGATTTCTGAATTATACCAGTATCACAAAAGGGTGACAGTCAATATATTTAACCGGTCTGATAATGACCAATCAGAGTAAAACACTGCCATACTGGTGTGTACCTCCTGGATCCAGGGCGTGGAGCTGAGGAAGGACTCAGGGTTTGAGCACGGGATGAAGCGTTCTCACGAAGTTGAACTTGTCCAGACTGCTGATGTGACTTGAGAGTGAAAAGGACAATCGTGAACCTGGTACCCATGTCATCAGTAAACGAGAGGCAATTCCTCTTAATATCATCCAAAGTACACTTAGGCTGGAGAACAGTGACAAAGAGAGGAGGAGAGTGGTATAGCCAGATGGCCTATCTTTGTTCTTTGGGCCTGCTGTAACAGAATACCACAGACTGGGTGGCTCATAAATATCAGGAATTTATTTCTCCTAGTTCCGGAGGCTGGAAGTCCAAGATCAAAGTGATGGCGGATTCGATGTCTGGTGAGGAGACGCTTCCTGTGCATGGATGACTGTCTTCTCACTTTTATAAGGACACTAATCCCATTCATGAGGGCTCTACCCTCATGTCCTGGTCATCTCTCAAAGGCACCACCTCCTAATTCCATCACCCTAGGGGTTAGGATTTCAGCATATGAATTCCGGGGGAGAAACAAACATTCAGAACACAACAGCCTGAGCCTCAGTGGGTCAGAAGTTTTGTGGAACAGTGGCAGAATCAGTCTGGAACAGTGTTGGGAGTAAGTGGCCTTTGGGCCCCACTCATCAGTCTAGAGATTTGGAGGAATAAGTAAGCATTTGGGAAGATGGCAGGGGACAGTGTTTTTTGAGGAATCAGGTTTTAGATGAGAAGCTAGAGGTGATACTAAAAGAGAAGGTGAAGATATTTACCTTGGAATGGGCAGAGTTTGGAAGGAGGATAATAATAGGAGGTTCATTCAGGGAGGACAGACATGAAACAATAAGAAAATGTGCAGACATTCAAGGAAAAAGTCAAACGTATTCTTAAAAGTTGATTTATTTTTTAAACCTGAAATTAATCTGTATTCTACACTATTAAACAATCTGACAATCAAAGCAAAACAAAACAGAACATGCAGACAGAGGGGCTAGATGTTGGGGTGCTTAGACTGTGCTTAGAGTGGTAACTTTGGATGACCAGGTGTAAGGCGTGAAGGGATTAACAAACTGCAGCCTTTCCAGATAGCCCTAGAAGTCTCCTGATGGATAGGGAATGGGGAGGAGAGGAGCTCAGGCCAGTGTGGAGGGAGTGAGGCATGGCCTGGAGTGATTGTATTTCCAAAAAATCCCAAGATAGATGAGGAGGCTGTCGTTGGAATGGGTGCCAAGATTTTGGCCAAATGTTGGAAACACTGACAGTCTCTGTGGGACATAGACTATATCTGGTTTTTCCTGAAGCACAGTACACTTGCAGTGTGACTTAATTGTGCTAGAGTTGAGAATAGCATTCTGTCCTCAACTGGAAGCCACAAATCCCTTATTACAGAGTGGGGAGCAGAGATGCATTTCACTGGCAAGCAAGGGTCTGAATTAGTGCGTTCTCATTTTTAGCTCAGCCTGCTGCATGCAGCTTACGGGTACAATGTCAAGTAGCACATAGGTACTCTGCTGATTACTTCGGTGGTCGGGCTTCAATTAGTTATTTGAAAAATGGGGTGATATGCATTACTCTTCAGACTTTATGGTAGAGAGGTGGGGTGGGCTTAGCCAATGTCTCACTCTGGCACTCAAGTTCTTCCTTGGGGTAAGATATCAAAGGACTGTGGGAAATTTGGTTCATGGCAGAGCTTGAGTGTAAGGAAGAAAAATTAGTGACCTGAGGGGTATTATGAAAATAACTACGTGACAAAAGAACCAAAGATATATGAAATCTTGATGTAATTTGACTTGCAGACGGCCATATTCCTTCTGGCTCTTTAGTATGATGTCTTGCACAAACTTAGCAAATCTCTAAACATGTTTGTGGATGAGTCTTTTGTTGCTCAGGTTACCAGGAGAAAGAAACAGCAAGAGTAAACTTTTATCAGGGCTAGTCCTGGAAAGAAATATGGTCATGTGGTGTTGTGATAAGCTGGCTGACCTAAAGATGCCCAAATGGCACCTGGAATTAATGTCTCTACTCACCATGGCGATATGCACTCCATGCCCTCTTATCCATATGCTGTTATGGCTGCTAAGGCCCAGCATTCTACTGGAGGAAAAGCCCTGGATTAGTTGGTGGGTAATAGAAAGATTTCCTTCCTTCCTTCCTTCCTTCCTTCTTCTGCTCACAAATGCTTAGTGCATGCCAGCTTTGTGTTAAGCATCGGAATACAAGGATGACTAAGTTCTCTCTCTTTGCAAGCCCTCTCCAGTGCACTTGGCTATAAGCTTGGCTCTGCTGGGGAAGGCTTCCCAGGTGACATGAACTTTGGCCAATGAAAAGGAGTTTGGGGAGAAGAATATTCATGAGAAGGCATGACATGAGTGAAGGTAATAAGGCAGAAAAAGGTAATGGTGTCTTTGGGGGAAGAGTGAGAAGTTAGCATTAGGAGAGCCTAGGGTGTGTGTTGAAAAGAAGGGCCCAGATTTTGAGGGGTTTCAATTTGAAGTCAAGATGCTCGATTTTTGTCATCTAGGCAAGGGGGAGCTACTAAAGCAAGGGAGTGAAATGATCATGCTTGCGCTTCAGCAACATCCTTGCAGTGGCTGTGTGGAGGGTTCTAGAATGGAGGAACTGACACAGTTATATGGAAACAGTCGGGACCTTGCTACTCCAAGCATCCCTCATGGAGCATCTGCATCACCTGGGAGCATGTTAGAAATGCAGCCTCTTGGGCATCACCCAGAAATACTGAATCACTTTAATGAGATTCCCAGGTGACGTGTATATACAGTAAATCTAGAAACACTGATTCAGAAGCAATGCTAATAGCTCTTATGGCATTCATGTAGGTCCCATGGGAGGGGCAACCTGACCTGTTCTTTCTCTTATTCTACAGATTCACAGACAGTTCCAAAAACTCCATTTTTGAAAGGCTGATAGAAATTTAAGAAATTTTTGTGTGTATTTCAATAATTGGAAAAATTCTTTTAAGCCATGGCTTTTCAAAAACATTTTAGTCATGGACTCTCTTTTCTTTTTTTTTTTTTTAAGATTTTTTTTTTTTTAAGTAATCTCTGCACCCAATATGGGCCTCGAACTTACAACCCCAAGATCTAGAGTCTCATGTTCTTCTGACTGAGCCAGCCAAATGCTCCATGGACTCTTATAACTGTGTGAATGGGTTCCGGAGGGCAAACATAAGAGAATATCTTATCTATGCTATTTTCTTTTCTTTTTTCTCTTTTCTTTCTTTCTCTTTCTTTCTTTTTCTTTCTTTCTTCTTTTCTTTCCTCCCTTCCTCCCTCCCCTCCCCTTTCCTTCCTTCCTTCCTTTCTTTTTCTTCCTTCCTTCCTTTCTCTCTTTCTTTCTTTCTTTCTTTCTTTCTTTCTTTCTTTCTTTCTTTCTTTCTTTCTCTTTCTTTTTCTCCTTCTCCTTTAAGAGTAGGCTTCATGCCCAGTGCAGAGCCCAACATGGGGCTTGAACTCATGACCCTGAGATCAAGACCTGAGCTGAGATCAGGAGTCAGATGCTTAACCGACTGAGCCACCGAGGCACCCTAAGGCTATTTTATTTCTCAAGCTTGGTGACGGTATACGGATGTTCATGTATTATAATCTGCCATTTTTGGTTAGTTGTAATATTTTATATTCAAATTCATAAAGTCTTGATTAAACAGTCATGTTTAGTGATCTACAAAAGAAACAGAACAAGAACCAAGGTGGTACCTCAAGACTCATGTGAGGAGTGGGAGTAGAATCGAAATGATGGTGATAGTATTCACGTACAGAGCGATAGTTACATTAGTTGAGGGCACAATAAATACTATTTGTGGGGAAACTTGCTCTGTGCTGGACACTTTCAGTATTTTGTATGCAACTCATTTAATGCTCATGACTCCAGGAGGTAGGACTGATTACTTATCTCTGTTTCATAGGGATATTTTCACAGCTGAAAAAACTCAGATATGAAGGTGTCAGCTACTCGGCGCAAAGCCACAGAGGAACTAGGATTTGAACTCAGTTTGGGGAGATCTCAGGTCTTTTTTATTTTTTTAATTTTTTAAAAAAAATTTATTATCCTTGAGACATAGAGAGAGACAGAGCATGAGCAGGGGCGGGGGAGACACAGAACCCTAAGCAGGCTCCGGGCTCCGAGCCGTCAGCACAGGGCCCGACCCGGGGCTCGACCCCCGAACCGCGAGATCACGACCTGACCCGAAACCGGATGCTTAACCGACTGAGCCACCGAGGCGCCCCAGGTCTCAGCTCTTAAATAGCACACTAAAGTGTAGTGCGGACAGCCTCTCTGCCTGGACAGGTGTGACAGAAGACAGAGGAGGCAGGATCATAATGAAATCAATGTATTCTTTGTGCTGGGCCCGGTCAGAGAACAGCAAGTGCCATACGTTTGTGGCCTTAGAGTGGCAACTCTTGCAGTATTTGTTAGCTGTCCTGTGTGCATCTGAACTTGGAAAAATGCAGTCTGGAGGCAGAAATGAATGATAGTGAGAAAAAAAATCCGTGTTTGAATTTCAAATGTAGAGAAAATCCACGAATTGAAACAAACAGACAAACGAACGATCTAAGAGCTTTCCTTGGAAACACTACACTACAGTAGCCCTCCCCCACTTTTTTGTGACTGAACTCGTAACCATCCTTCAAGACTCAGGTAAATGTCATCCTAGTGTGAATCCCGTCCCCGTTTTTTGACATGGGAAGTTCCCTCCTTTTATCCCTATCCCCTCTCCTCGGATGCTAATCGCTGCGATTTAGTGAGCAATACCGCGTACTGGCCACGTAAGCACTTCACTTACTGTATGTTCTTTTAATAGTGCTATGGATAGTTACCACTCTCCTCATTTTATAGAGGAGGAAACCGATGTCTTTCGGGATGAAGTCATCTGACATCATGCAGTTAACGCGTGGCAGAGCCAGAACTGAAACCCCAGAAGTCTGACCCCGGAGCTGGGTCCCTCCTCACCACAGAGCCATCTGCCTCTCGTCACCTTGATTTGTCTTTTTTTCCCCTCTCTCCTGAAGTCCTTCTAAGCCATTCATTTAAAGCATTGAGGGTGTCCTGCACCTGGGTGCTTTTTCCGGTGCTGGGACCACATCAGTGGCTACACAAAGGGGCTTCCAGTCTGAGCACAAGGTGGAGGGCAAGGTCTTCTAGAAAGTGAGGACGGCACAAATAAAGGCCCGGAAGGGAGACCGAGCACAGCCTTAGCAGAGCTCCCGCACTGCGGGAGCACAGGGTTCGTTGCTGTGAAGGAAGGGGGAGTCTTGAGGCTGGAGAGCTGAGTGGTGTCCAGACCATCCAGCTTCTCTGACGTCTGGAAGGACTCTGGGGTGCAATTTTATTCTGAGGGGAATGGGAGCCACCAAATGGTCTTAAGGAAATTTGGCAAGTGTTGATTTAAACTACATCCGTTTACATATCGGCACTTAATCCGTGACTTTAAAGAACTCAATCGGCCGTTAACTTCACGTTCAGAAAGTCTCATTCAAGAAGTTTTTAAAGAATAACAATGAAAGACATTGGGGAAAAAAAACAATAAAATGTAACACTTTATTTTTATTATTATTATTTTTTATCTTAGAAGGAATTCACCAAAGGCTTCATATTATGCTATGGCATCTTTAATTATAAAAATAAGCAAATAAAATAACTTGCATCTGTCATTACCATGATATGTTTCATAACCTTTATATGCACATGGAGCTTAAAAATGTAATTTAACAATAAATAATGACATATACCAGATATGCTCACTGTTTATTCCAGTACTCAGCCAAAAACCTAAATATCATTTAAATTATAAATACATAATGCAAATATAATGGCACAAAAATGTCTAAAGTGCAACCAAATCACGATAGAAGAATCATGCAAGCTGGTCTAGGTCAGCCCCCGAATCACTCTGTGCAGCAAACACAAGACGAAGCTTTGGAAGTTTAAAGGGGAGTCGGAAGGAGTGGGGTCGGATGGGGACAAGAGAAGCAAAAAACTAGCAACATCGTGAGAACTGCTTCTTTCCATACGTGTGGATATATGTATTATAGATACATATAGAAGTATCGCTGTGGGGAGAAAAGGGGGGTACCACGGTTTGAAGAGGTCACAGCAAACAAAGAGAACCTACTGGACTGAAGTAAGAGAGAATTTGGCTAGGAATCCTCGTGAACTACTTGTCGCATTGGGGTCCTGGCTTAGTGGGTTTGCGAAATGGACACAACACACATACTTGGGTAGCTTTTCTGGTTCAGAGAAGTCAGCCTTGCCTGGGGGGGGGGGGGGGGGCGGGGAGGGCGGGAGGGGGAGAGTCAACTTAGCGTGTGGTCTACCTGATTTCCAAGAGGCTAAGGCAGTGTCCATATGTTTGGGGACCTGGGGATGGGACAGTTCTGAGTATAAAAATGCTCTTAACAATCCGATGTCAGCACGCTTAGAGGCTGTGTGGGGACAAAGGCAGCAACGCCGTGCTGCTCTTGCTGCTGGGTCTGCTGCGATTGCCCTTGGTCCTTGAGCAGCGCGTTACTGCTTTTAAAGGCTTTATGGTAAAGTTGTATTGCTTTTCATTTTTCTGGAGATGTGCCCGCCCTCCTCCCACCAGGAACCCTATCACTCGATTTGGTCAAATCTTGAGTTCAACCTAGTGAGAGTCAAGCACCAATGGTTTCTACCTAAGCGAGTTTGGAGTGGCCCCTGCAGTCCTACCCCTCCTCCCTCTTTCTCCCTCAACATTGACCTTTGGTGGGCAGTGACGCTCTTAAGGGACTGTTGGGTTCAAGGACAGTGACCCTGAGAAACTACTGTTGTTCATAGATAGGTTAGTCATTTGGCTTTGGTGGTTGCCATCTTGTAAACATCACGGCAGAAATAATCAAACCACCAGCTCTTTTTTCCCTCTCTTTTTTTTCTTTTTTTTCTTTTTTCTTTTTTTTTCTTTTTTTTTTTTGTTTTTTTGTTTTTTTTTTTTTACATTTTTTATTTTTTTATTTTTATTTTTTTTTGCGATCCTACAGAGATGGCCCAGCTGCCAGGACTACTTTGGCAGGCAGCGTGCTACAGGACAAAAATGTAAGAGGAGTCTATTAAGGCTGGACAGCCCAGGGTTATTTATACCCCCTCAGCCCCAAGTCGCCGGAACTGAAGACCCAAAGGCTGATTGACTCGTTCCTGATCGATTTAATGGAAAGTCTCCCATGCCGTCATCGGTTTGCCAGAGCTATCAGGCACGGATGAGAGGCGGTGAGACAAGAATTCCACTTCCCAAGATAGAGTAGGCCTTATGACGCTGTAAGTGGTCCAAGCCCAAAGGGATGCTCTTTTTGGTTCCCGTAATTCCCAGTTGGATGTGACAGAGCCGTTTCAGGATAGATCTAAGTCAAGAGTAGCCTCTGGGTTGAGGTGGGCTGGGAGATTAACATTTTACCTGGGGTCCTTCAGATAAACCTGTTGGTTTTTCCTATCTCGTACAGGCCCATCTTAAGTTTTGATGTTGAGTAAAACTACTTCTACCCCCTTAAGTTATAAAAAAGGCCACAAGGAGCATTTATGTGGATATCTGGAAGTGAGATAGTTATTCCATTCCCAGGAAAAGAAAAATAAAGCTAAGTTACAAAACTAAATCTATATGCAATAAAGTTATTATATACTGCTTTGTTTAAGCAGAGTCCTCTGGAATTTATGTACAGTACATTAGTTTTCAGCTATTTATATTCCACAGTTCGACCTTAAGATTCTCTGGTTTTAAGACAATTGTTAAAGGTACTTTTAAAGCTCTGAGCAGTTACAGTACATAAAGATGTTAGCTTTTTGTTTTTCATTAGATGCAAGAAGATGCGGGCTCAAACTCTGGTTGAAGAGCCAGGCTTGAGCAATTTGGTAAATGTGTTGGAAAGGAAATGACACACTAGAGGATCAAGACCATAAGATACTAGCTCATGAGAGATCAAGAATTCAAACACGACATTCATATTCGTCCATGGCCAGCACAGATTCATCACACGAATTCCATTTAACATCTTTATGAGCGTTTAAGACATGCATTTAAGTTGCTTCTCATCAGCTAACTCTACTGGGGCAACCATCCTAAAAGGCCTCCACATCTTCCAATTACAAGGACTGGGCCTTACGCGAATGCTCTGTGTTTGAGAGTAGTTTGAGGGGACCCGGGAGAAGACATGGTAGAGGGAAGTGATCAAAAGGGTACTCTCTCCTGCCGAGAGGCAGAAAGATCACACGTATTCTGTCTGTGGGAACGCTGCCATCGCAGAATGTTGGGATATTGATTACAGAAGCCTAGTTTCATGCAGTTTTCTGTCAGGGGAATAGAAAATAGGAACTACTTAAAAAAAAAAAAAAATCAAACCAGGCACAGTACACTCAAAGTTGGTGCGCGAACACCTTTAAAATGATACTAGTTGGGCGAGGTTGGGAACACCTCTCCCCGCTTATGCACTCTCTTGTGAGGTGCGTTTGATGTGGGAGGGAGAGGCCACCTCACCTCGGAGGTTCCTGAGGAGGACTTTCAGCTTCTGTGGCTCGCTCGTGCGCCTCCTGTTGAAGTCAGCTCGCGGGTATGTTTGGGCACAGTGATCTGTCTGCAGGATGTGAAAGAGGCTGGCCATGTTGGGCCCAATTTTCTCCATCAGGCTGTCTCTGATGGTGCTGACTGTGTCTTCGTCGCATTCCAGGAGGCTTCGGACAAGTCTGTTATAGTATCTGCAAGGCAGATATACAGGCAACAGTCAGTCAGCGAGAGCCAGGCAAGACCCGGTCTTTCATCCCGGGCTGCAGCCAACGCCATCCGCGGTGGCCAGACCGTGCGTGCGAGCCCAAATGCTTGACAGCTGGCAGCCATGTCTGCAAATCTTAAAAACGTAGAAACGCATAGCTACATGGGCTCACAAAGACCGTGCAGTGGCTACGTCATCATCTCACAGAGAAGAAACAAACGTGGGAGGAGCTAAAGCGACTCGTCTGAGGTCGTACAATGGGTTAGTGGTAGTAACGAGACTTAGTCCAACGTCAGGAGGTGTGCCCAGCCCCGGCCACTTACATGAAGAGTCACTGGCACAGGAACTGGCAGGTATTTTGATGCCCCTTTGCAATTTTCCTTTTGTTTCGTGGTGTGTGTGCAGGTGCACGTGCACCTGAGCGCATACTCAGACTTCACTTCTGTTTTCAAAGGAGGCCCCTGCCTTCGAGTGTCTCACGCGTTTTACTCCCCAACCTAATTTCCCCATCACACGCTCAGCTCGCCTTGCTAGAGGCCATCGGCTGCTCTCATTCTCAGTCTTCCCTCAGAGGCGCATTGCGGTCGGAAGGCCGAATGCCAGGCAATGAGGACACTTACATGGAAACACTGGTGGTCCTGGATGTTTTCCGCTTCAATAACTCCCCCCAAGTCTTCTCCTACGGCTCTAGCTTTTGCGGGCCTCTTCCTTTTTTTGGACATTTTACAGATCCCTGCTTAGCATCACACGGGGCAGCAGTGCATTGTCTAGGGATGGTTCTGTTTCCCCTACTAGGCAGTGAACTTATTGAAGGCAGAATTCGTGGCTTTATTTTTGGTAACCCTCATGTGCCGGGGTCCCAGGGCCACACTGCCTGCTTCCTGTCAATTTGTTAATTTATTTCGTGGTCACTGAGGAAATGGGGAGTTTTAGACATAATAATTCTTTCCAATAAGTCATGGTTCCAGGAAGAAAAATTAGAGGTAGGTGTGGTTAAGTTCAAACAAACAAACAAACCCCCTTTGGGTTTGGTATAAATCACCTTCATTTTAGATGCAAGTTGTTTAGGTATACCAAACCCTGAAGCTAAGTGTTATGGCTAAGGAACAAGCTGTCTAATATTTACAGTGTATGAATTACTTGTCCTGTTCATTGGGAAGACAGTGCAGGTAATTTTCCAACGCGAGGTGGGACGTGTTTGCTCCACTTGGAGGTGGCACTTGTCAAAACCCATTAGCTCTGTGTGCACTAATAAGAGACTCTCCCGATGACAGTGACCTCCAGTACTTATGTGGGGAGACTCTTTCCTCAGAGGAGCCTGCGGGTCACTGGGGCCACAAGATCTTCCGTGAAAAGAAACCTGTTTATTTTTAACTCACCTCGCAGAGCACAGGATCAAACATCCTTCCAGAATAACTTAACCCCCCAGAGAGGTCCTTTCAAGGATGTACGGTAAACAGAGTGGAACACGGGTAATGAAGCAGAGCGGTCACCCTTCCGTGGGCGAGCAGATGAAGCTGGGGGCCGAACGAAAGAGAAATCCTGCTGCCTGGGTCTCAGACACAGTCCTGGCTCTACCCCTCCCGCGAGGGAGGATTATATCCAGCTGTTGTTAAAATTGGGATTCTCTGGCACAGAAACACATTTTCCAGCCCTTCGGAATTATAAAGCACATGAGTCAAAGCAGATCTCACTTGGATGGGGACATGGGGAGAAAGATGGTTTTGGAAAAACTGAGAATAAACTACTTTGCACCAACGGCTTCAGATACCTACGTACCCACATAGATCCCCAGGCACCCCTTTACTCTTGGGCTCTGCAAGGACATGGGTCCCCGTGATCTCTGGGTCCATTTCACAGGGCGATTAGATCTTAGAGAATAAGGTTTCCGACCTCTCACCCTCCTGGCCCCCAATCAGGACTTTGTAACTTAAAGCGACCCCTTTCACTTCTAGAAAGAACTGTTCAAAATAGATGACCCCCCCCCCACCCGCCCTCACTACCCCTGCCAAATGAGCTACAGAAGGCGGCCTTTCCTTAGACTGACATTGAAGGCTTTTGCCCGGATGATGAAGTCTCACCCCAGTAAGGAAACCAAGCTTCTGTCATTAGCCTCGCCTCTTTAAGGCCAGATGTGCCTCTTGTGTTCCACTTTGTTAAAGCACTTACTCTCCTTCTTTGAGGGTGCCTACCTTTACTGCTACTTTCGCTGCTCACCAAGATAAGACACCTGTTTTTGGTGTTTCTGGATGAGGACCTCACCAGCCTGACCACCCTAGTGACACCCTCCAAATCTACCCTTAGCTTCTCTTGTGGAGCTTTGTTAACGCAACAAGGGCAGGCTAAGAGGGCTCCCTGTAAAATGTCCATGGCTCCATTACAGCTCCTCCAAGTCTGCAAAACGTGTCAGCCTGTCAGGCTGCCTGGAGGCCAACATCATTTGCCAGAGTGAGCCACAGTTTAGGCCCGTGCCTCTCCATTAAGGGCTAGAATACACAGGAATGGCACTGACCTCTGGGATAGTGTGGATGAATGAGACAGACCCTTCCCATCTAGAAGTCACTGAGTGAGATTATTTAAGAGATCGTGTCTCCAGCACAAGTTGAATTAGCGATTGCCACATACTTGTCACGCACCATCGTGTACCCACGGTTTATGTTACTATAGCTGTTGGTGAGATGTGCCTTCTCTTTGAGGAGATAACTTACCAAATTTAATCGTTGATCACCATGGGGCACATTTATTCATTTCTCCTTGGTAGTCTATTTTTTTCCTCCTTTTATTCTACTTGGATTGTGGAGATTTCCTACAAGTTTTACTGGTTGCCATTTTTGAAGCAGAAATCAAATAGCTTGGCTCAAGGCCACATGCATTCTAGGCCCTACTCTGTCAATTCACTAGCTGTGTGACTTTCAGCCGGTCACTTCCCTCTCTGGGCCTCTGTGTTTTCAATCAGTAAAATGAGGCGTTTACAGTCTATGCCCGTCTCCAGCTATGGCATTCTATGTTTCTAGGGATTTGATACATAATTTCCTTCTTAATTGAACAAGGGTGGTGCAGGTCTGCTTTAGGTTCATCCTCTGCAAGAGCAGTTAGAACTATTTCAGAAGGGTCCTTTCTTCACCTTTACAGGGGTTGGCAGGATGTGCTGCAGGGACTTGATGGGCTAAGTGCTCTGATCACCCAGCCTGGAAGGACCTTCTAAAGCATGTTTCTTTCCTCCCACTTTGAAAATTCCATCCCTGACCTTTTTTTTTTTTCTTGGTAAAGAATAACATCAGATATTCTCCATAGCTACTGTTTCAGCCATGCTTTACCCAAATACACACATACTGCCTAGGAACGTTCTGTGTGAGGGTTTATAAATAGTCCTTTGTTTCCCTTGATCAATATTATTCTTCTGTTTCCTGTTCCCTATCCATGCCCTAGAGAGCTGGAAGCTTTGTCAGTTTTCCCACCCTGGATCTGGATTGGTCTGATTTCTTCCCAAGCCTCACGCCTCCCAGCTTGCCTGATCAATTTTGCCTGTGTCCCTCAGGGCTAAGAGAGCAGTTTGCGAATTCAGCCAGGGGGACAGCCAACTCTCCTTTGTCTTCTGAGCGCATTTCTCCTGTGGAAAACGTCCCTGTTCTGGCTCCTGGTCCAGTCACAGGCTTTTGGATTCTCCCAGGCCCAAATCTCATGCTAGATAAGTCACAGGAAGGTGGAATGAACCTGTAACTACTTCCCTTTGCAATTCGGTGCCAACTGGCACAACTTAATGTGTCTCTGTGGTGGGACAGAGGCTGGGAAAGCAGGATGTTTCAGGAGAGTGAGGAGCTTAAATAGAGCAAACCAAGCCCAGCAAGGAACCGGAAATCTCTACAGTTCGGAGCAGGAATAATATTAACCAGTTGAAGTGAAATAATGGGAGAAAGGGCTGCGTGAAGCTTCTGGTCTTCAAGAGATGGCCACTTTCCCCCACTGTCCGAATAAGCGTGATTTCCCGAGATGAAAAAGGGGCATGACCAGGCTCCTGTGGCCATCTGATAGAAGTGGTGTAAAAGAAAGCCCATTGAAAGCAAGAGTGGCCTGATTAAAAACTCCTATTCCTAGTCGCTTCTTAGATATTTAGGATCACCAGTCCAGAGTCTGTATTATCCTTTCTATACGACCTCTCCCTTTATAAATGGAAGATATGACCTCAGTTGGAATCGAGAGGTTCGCATCGCCTCAAAGTTGGTCACATGCCATATTGTAAGTCACAAATTGTCACAGGACCCTTAACGGTCTAGACTTACAACGGTGGCTTTGCCAACATACCCCTGCCCCCGCCAGCTGCCCCACAAACACATACTTTGTCCTTAGCCCCTGTCTACTAAAAATTCTTTTCTTTTCTTTTTTTTTTCCTTCCTTTGTGCCGAAGGGAGACTCCAACAATTAGCCAGCGATTTTATTTTATTTTTTCCTTCTTCTCTTCAGATGTCACAAGAATCTTTTTGGGAGAATTTTAAGACCAAGATCAATATAAAGAGATAGGCCATTTGAGACAAATGTGGGATTTGATTTTCTTGTTCTGAGGCAATCAGCTAGGACCCAAGGACACGGTCGCTTCTCAGTACCGAACAAATGATTTTATAAGTTGACATGAGGTTCTGGAGAGCCTTTACCGTGTGCTTCAGTGTGAATCAGAAATTTTACAGAGTTTTAATGTCAGGGGCCTTTAGCAGTTCCCTAAGGAAGACCTACCTTTCCCGTCTTCTACTTGCATACATGTGTGTGACTAAATCACTGGTAAGCCCCTGGAGGAGCAGGCTGTTGGTGCTACCCGAAGAAGGAACAGAACCTGGCTAGGAGATTAAGCAGGGAGGCTCATGTTAGCTCCCCGGTGCTCCGGGCAATAGGTAATAGGACTGATCTTTGTCAGTGTGTGCAGATTTGGCTGGGGAGTCAAAGGATCATCGTGCTTCAGGACTAGGCGGCGAGTTTCAGGCCGTGTGGCATCACAGTAGGGCTCAACGCGTCCCAGCCTCACTGTCCCTGCCATACCTCCATGCCAGCCCCACCGGCACCTCTCCTAACTTGATCGCAGTTGGGGAAGCCCAGGTCTTGCTGGGCAACTTTGTAGGTCGTGGAATGAGCATGTCAGCCCTCCCGTGTCTTGGGTGTCCACTCCCGGCTGGTAAAGACAGTGAGTCGGCAGCACCGAAAGGCCGGCGCTCAGCTAGGATTACTTCCGGGGTTTTGGGTCATGTTAGAATACTCAGATGAGAATATGAGCACTTGCCAGAAACATCGTTCCAGGAAATTCTGGACTAGAGAAAGAACTAACATGGGCCTGGGAGGGGGAATCATCTAGTCCAGCCATCTCACTTTTCACAAAGGAAATCTGCGTCCCCAGTGAAGTGACCTGGCTTATTCTGGGCTACCTACTGGAATATGTGCTTGGGCTTGGGACTGCTCAGAACACATGCGGATTTAAAAGTCTGCATTATGCTCTCTGTCTCTCAAAAACAAATAAACATTAAAAAAATTTTTGAAAAAAGGGCGCCTGGGTGGCTCCGTCAGTGAAGCGTCTGATTTCAGCTCAGGTCATGGTCTCGTGGTTTGTGAGTTCGAACCCCACATCAGGCTCTGTGCTGACAGCTCAGAGCCCGGAGCCGGCTTCGGACTCTGTGCCTCCCTCTCTCTGCCCCTGCCTTGCTCGTGCTCTGTCTCTCTCTGTCTCTCAAAAATAAACATTAAAAAAATTTTTTTAAAAGTCTGCATTATGACATTTGACCGGGGTTTTTATAATGGCCAACTGTACCGTGCATAGTCGTAATTTCAGCCAAACGTGATATCTCAAAAGCTTGTGTCCATAAACTTCACAATGCCCTTCAGGCTTATTGTGAGAAACTGACAATGAAAATGCACTCAGGGATGCCACAGATGGAGCTTTCTATTAGCTGCATGGAAAGACTTTTCCTATAACAGTGAGGAAAAAAAAAAATCCAGGCTGCTTAAGCTGTCACAACCAATCACAAACATATTTTCCCTGCAAAAGCTGGGAAGGCTGCAAGCTAAAATAAGATCATGACTGTGGCAATTAACCCCCTTCTGTGTCTGGCTCTGCCACCGCCCTGCCCCCCCTCCCTCCCCAGCGCAAAAAAGCGGACTCATTCTGTACCTGTTGGAGAAGTGATTGGGGAGCTGGACCACCTCGGTGATGGCTTCGGGGTTCCGCTTGGCGACGCTGCACACATTCAGCTTGCTGTAGCACTCCTCTTGCACCTCAGCAATCATCCTCTGGAAAGTGGAGCATCTCCGAATGGCGAGGAAGACCTTGGAGGTGACCCCATTGGCGATGCACTTTAAGCTCTCTTTGACAAATGCTTTTCCCTGCCAGGCAAGGGGTAGGAGGAGAAGCTTTAGCTCGAGCTGCCCAGAGAGGACGGGGCATACAATATGTGGAAATTTAGGGGGCTTGCCTTGGCGCGGTCCCCTGGCCGTCTGTATGTCTTCGCATGCCGCGACCAGGATTTAAAAAAAAAAATGTCCCTACTCTCATAGACTACCTTCAGAATTGAGTTCCGTAGAAATAACGAGACAGGAGAAAGAAAGAGACAGACCCACAATCAGCCACCCTGCAGCTTGAACGTAGCCATGATGCGGTTTTGTCTTGGGATCGAGACTTTGATAACTCAACTCACAAGCCAGGATGCTGGGTCCTACAGTGAGAACTTCCTTGTTGGAAGAACATTTTTATTTCCTCTTGAAGAGGCGAGGATTTTCTGGTCATCACCCCTCCCTTATATGATAACTTGTGTCAGTGTGTGACAATCGTGCATTAGAGGGTGGGGAGCGTCTCGTACAGAACCGGCTTCCTGGCCGAAAGTGTGTGTGTGTGTGTGTGTGTGTGTGTGTGTGTGTGCATGTGCGTGCACACGTGCACGTGCACACGCGGGAGTGTGCGTGCACACGCTGGAGCTGGGGATTTCGGTTGAGGAGGCTGAGAAGCACAGCTGCTTCCCTACAAGACTAGTTCCTAAGAACAATAGTCTAGCACACTGTTAACGACAAGCAGCCAGTGGAAGGCAGGGGTCAAGGTCTGCTTACCTGAGTGTCAAATTTAGCAGCGCTGTACAAGAAGGATTTACAGATGTCGTACATCCCATCTGTATCACAGGTGGAGTTCTCCAAGCAGGCAAAAGCCCCGCAGCCAACCTGCAGAGCACTGTTGAGGCAGCGAACCACTTCAGCTGAAAGAGACAAATCCATCCAATCTGGGTCAAGCAGTGAGGGTGATTCGGAAGGGTCGAGGGGGCGCCATTCAAGGACAAGGGGTCAGAAGAACTTCTCTTCGGACGTCTGCGAGGGGGCCAGTAGATAGACCCGTTCAGAGGGGGTGGGGTCGGGGGCAGGCCAGGCAGATCCCTCCTGCACGTGGAAGGAGAGGGCAGGAGCTTTCCCTGTTGGTCTCACCATCACATACAATTTGGGTGGCCGGAGGAGTAAGGTGAGAGTCTGTGGAATGCACAGTGCTTGAAACAGCTCTCCAGCATCAGAGGGTATCACTTAGAGCCCGAAAGCCCGGGAAGGCAGGAGGCAATGGCTGGGGGTCAGGTTTAGGAAGTAGAAGGGCCGGGGAGTCCATTTGGCTTCTGAAAACGCACTCCGGAGTAATAAGAATGGAATTTTAGTCTAAATGGCAGAGGACCATTTGCCAAGGAGTGCGCCTGGAGACCCTTCCAATTTAGGGCTGCTAAGTTACCTTCATATTGGCAGAAAGGAATCTGGTCCGTTCATGTTTCACCCCAGCCCCCACCATAGGACAGTGCTTAGAGGTATGCATAATCTCTCTCATATTAAAAGCCATTTCTCCTTCTTTTTTTTTTTTTAAAAAGAAACACAGGTGTGGAATAACAAGGCCAAGGCACCCCTTGTGCAAGACTGGAAGAAAACCGCAAAGAACTTGCATGAGGCTTTCTACATTCTGGATAAGATCTCCCATAAAAGTAATTTCTCTCCTACAGAAAGGGGGGGGGGGTGTTCTGGCAAGCAGCTCGGCAAGAAATGATCTGCAGCCTTCATACCATAGGATTCTCCTCTGAGATCAAAAGCCTGGTTCGGTTAGGCTTCCCCTCCCCCTCCCACCACCCGCAGCCTCTGGGATGTTACAAGTCATTTCCCTAATTATATATTTCCACGGGTTCAAATTATAACTTTGCTTTAAGCAGTTTTAATATGCATTAGGGTTGCTATTGTTTTAGGCAAGCTCGAATTGTGAATCACTGCATTTCTATAGCAACTAAGTACAAAAGGAAGTGAAGCAAAGCCCTCCTCTGGGCAGGGACCTGTGCTCTTCGGAGAGGAGCGTTGTCTGCAGCATTTGGACACCTGCGATCCCATCTTTGCTGACAGTCAGGGGAGTGGGGGCAGTAATGTCAGAGGGGCAGGCTGGACAAGTGAAGTCAAAAGGCAGAGGTGTTAATACCGGCTTCCTAAGGACTCTTTTCCTTTAGAGACCAAGATAATACACAATTAACTGCTCTGGGAGTCAGCACGAGAGCGAGACCTTCCCCTTGAAGAAACAGCTGCTACATTTCACAAATACTCTTTTTCAAGGGGGCCCTCTGGCCACGGGCTGCACTGCACGGGCAGCTGAATGAAGGCGCGAGAAAGCCGGGAGGAAGAGAAGGAGCAGTGTCAGGGGTGGGATGTGTAGGGTTTTCTCTGCATCTGCCCGGGATTTGTCAGCCTTGAGGGCTATGGTTCGGTAAATCTGTCTGCAGAGGGAGCTTTCTGTGTGTTCTCTGAAGGGGCAGGGAAGTCCAGTTATGGGGACTTAAGGGTGAAGAAAGGGGGACAGCATCAGACAAACCGTGTCTCACCTTAAGATCGGCTTCAGCTTCTGGAAAGTATAGAGAGCGCTTTGAAGCATGCCAACATTCAGGCCTTTCCCCCGCCCCCTCCCCCCCTCCCCCAAGAGGGTACGTGCCAGATTTCAGGCAATCAGGCTAGTAGGCTTATGCAATGAAATACCCTCAGCAGAGCGCCCGGCTTCTTCGTTAGTTGCATGCAATTTATTAAACAAAGGAGCTCCACTTCCTAAGGCTATTGGATTACACTGGCAGTTTATTGCCATCAGGCATGAAGCACATTTATTATCAAGATCAGCCGTCACAGACACAGTTGCAAAAGCGAGAGGCAAATGAGGACAGCTCTTTGGGGGAGAAACCGGTCCTGGGTTTGCCGCTTACCTGAGTTCTGAGCTGCCACCCGGGATTTCCTGGGGCTCACAGAATCATTCTGCTCCGCCTCATGGGTTGCAGAAGCACTGATCACCAGCACCAGAAGCACTGCTGAGTTTTGGAGCATTCTCTGAGAAGTTTCCGCTAAGTTGTTGGGTTTTTTTTTTCCTCCCCCCCTTTCCTCTTTCCCTCTCCCGGCTTGCGTGAAGATGTGGATCTGGATACACTGAAAGCCTAGGTGAGGATTTGATGAGGATTTTTTGTTGCTGCTGATGCTGTTCCTGCTGACGCTTTTGCTGCTGCTGTGGCTGCTGCTGCTGCTGCTGTTGTTGCTGTTGTTGGCTGCTGCTGCTGCTGCTGCTGCTGCTGCTGCTGCTGCAGTGGCTGCTTCTTGCACCTCTGGCTTTTGCAAACTGGGGGCCCAAGAGCTGCACCCAGGGATTTTATAGCCGTTCTTATCGGTCCTTAGGATCAGGGACCAATCAGGTCCTTCAACTGGTCTGGCTAGCCAATCGGAGGGCACTCTCATTGGGCTGGAGCTGTTTGACTTCTTAGAAATATTTTCCAGCAAATTAAAAGTACCTGCTGCCAATGTTTTACGTGTGTGTGTGTGTGTGTGTGTGTGTGTGTGTGTGTGTGACGGTGTGTGCATGGATGTGTGAAAAGCTATTTTCATGGCGTTAAGGGATGACTGTGTATTGATCGAACTGAGGGAAAATCATGAAAGTCTGAACAAGGTGCTTTTGGAAATACATTTTTTTTTTCAAATGATCTACAGGGGGTGGGGAATGGGCAGCATCTGCAGGATGTGAAGTGTGGTCTCTTTGGATTCGAACTGAACCTCATTACAGCCGTTTCAGTCTGATTTTACTGCATACTGTCTACCTTGTAAGCTACATGCACGGCACTGTCCCCATCTTGTTGGCACATACATATTCACAGGTCTGTGATGCACTTTGGTTGCACGTGGGCATCCTGAGTTCTCACTCACATATAGGAACCCCTGAGGAGGGACGCATCTGAGTGGAAGGGCCCTGATGGACTGGGATAGGACAGCTCTGAGTGGTGGCCCCCGTTCTTCTACTGATTAGTTTTGTGACCTTGGCCAAGTCCTTTTACCTTGTTCTGCCTCTGTTTTCCAATCTGTGAAATGCCAACATCGAAGTCTAGCATCCCTTACATCTCTAAAAACTATGATTCTCCAGTTACACAAATTTACCTTGATTCCATCTTCTTAGTCACCAGCAAGATTGCACGCCCAGGAGTGTTAGTTACCACAGGTATACACATGCACACCTCCACACACTAAACTCAGCAGGGAGACATCGTGAATGCCTGGAAATTAACAAACTGTGTTTTCAAGCCAGGGGACTTCATAATCACGTTGAAACAATAAGCTGGCCGAAGCAAGATGAAACCTGCTAGGTAAACCAGTTCATTTCTTGGGGGCGGGGAGAGAGTAAGGGGGCAGGCAAGACTGGGAAGGGGTAGGAAAAGAGCAGAATGTGTAGGAGAGAGGGCTGCTAAGCTCTAGACTTAATGGGGAAATTACAGTGGCATCACAAATCATGCCTGGTATAGAAGCTCATATTTTCTTATAAGTAGGCAGCACTGAGGCATGTCCTTAACTTGTGAAGGAGGCTGATGATCCAGGAGAGGACTTATCAGGGAAAAAAAAAAAAAAAAAAAAAGTGGGCATTACATTAAGGGCTGGGGTGCAGTGAAGGGATTAAGCAAGACAACCTTCAGACATTTTCGGGATGTAAATGCAAAAGGGCCATTGGAGATTCATGCAGGCAGGAACAAGATGATCTTGCAAAGGCAGTGGTTTCAGTTTAAATCCTAACACCTTCAAAGGTGGAAGAAACAACGCCAACTCTCCTAACCACAAACCAAGACTCTGCTCTGTGTGTGTGAGGGGAGTGGGCTTGCTGAGTGGTTACGGCCCCACCCTCCCTTGCAAAAAGGGTTTTTTGGGAAGGACCAAGTTTGCTAGAAAAAAGGATAGAGGAAATAAAGGAAAACGGAAATTTCTAAAGGAAAGAAAGGGAATTTTCACATTTTCACTAAATAATAAGTACATTTCCATTTAGGTTGAGTGACAGTGTTGGTATTTCTCAAGTACCTCCTGGGCTGCGTGTTGGGGGCTGAGATACAGAAGAAGATACAGGAGAAGGAAAAGTCAGGATTCTTGTTGTCGAGCTTGCAGTCAAGTTGGGGAGATGGTCAACCTCAGTCGTATTTCCTAAAGGGTCAGGATGTGAGGACCTTGTGTGGTAAGAGAAGGGCGTGGTCAACGCTGGGTGGCGATGTGGGGAAGGCTTCATGAAGGGGTCTTCAAGGAAGGGTCAGTGTGGGAAAGATGTAAACTGCTGTTTTTGCTTTTTACGAATTTAGGAAAAAGCTATGATTATTTCATTTTTCAAAGAGTTCGTATCTGGAAAGCTCAGAAATTGTTTTCACTGCTTTAGGCAGGAGTGGTCGATGTATGGGAATGCAATATAATGGTTCAGTGTTCTCTCCTAGAGGGAGGACAAGAGAATAGATGCATGCATCTTTCCCCCGAGGATCTTGCTTTCTGTTCCTCAGCATTCTCCACCTCCTTAGCCATTTCTCTTCGTTAAAGGCAGCGCTGTTTGTTTCTCTTGCTGCACTTTCCCCTTGTTGGCTACTGGCTTTGTAGGGTGTAGAGTGATGATTTCTCCCATCTATATTCTTTTTCCCATTATCTGGTGCGGCCACCAGAACAGAATGTCCTACAAGTGTCTGGATGTGTTTTGTGATTCCTCTGATGTTGATTTGTTGTTCCTTCTTATTTCACTCATTGATTATCACGTGCCTGGAGGTTCATTGCCGGCTGTGTGAAGTGTTTCACAAGGACAGATAAGCTATCCTCTGAAGAAATCCAACAGCAGCCTGCCGCACTGGTGCGAATGTAACCGGGGGCGGGGGGCCGGGCGGGGTGGGGGGGGGGGGCATCAGGTCATTCCCATCTCTGACATTCTTGAATGTCAAAGGGGGGAACTGGAGTCTAAGTGGAAACGCCCAAGGTGAAGTCTCTTTCCAAAGAGGAAAAGTTGTGAAGTTGACACTGGGCCTTTCTACTTAGATTTCAGTTCAAGGATATCTGAGGGTCCACAGTCATCGTGCTCTCGTGTTGGATTTGGATATAGCAGTGATGTAAGAGTCTGGAGGTGTAAGAGTCTGGAACTCTGGAGGTGATGTCTGGTTCTTTTGTAACTTCTCCGGGGTGGTAGGAGACAATAGGGGGAGTCTGAATAGCAGATTTCCGAGCTCGAATTTTGTCCTGCAAGCAACAGGGAGTCCGCAAGCCTTCTTAAGTAGGAATTGGTAAAGAATGTGTTGCAGTCAGTGTTTGGGGAAGATCTTTTGATCATACTTACGACGATTGGAAGGGAGAGACGAATGGAGGTTATAAGACCAGTTAGTAATATGTTCGTGTTGATAAGGCCCTGGACAGTGATGGTAGCAGTAGGAAAGGACAAGCTATTTTAAATAAAATGGAAATTATCAATTATTTCACGAACTTCTCTTGGGGGGAAAAAACCTGTCTCCTACTTTAATGGTAATGGGGGCAATATACATCAGGGTGTTTCCTTCCCCTTTCACTGGTTATGATGTTTATAGTTGACAAGATATATGGAGCACGTCTGTTGGTCAGGCACTTTCTGGCTTCTGTTAAAGCAGTAGGCTTACCTAACAGAGGACTTGACTATATTTCCAGTAGATGAGACATCTCCCCCAGCCCGGCCTTTGTGAGCTGGAGGCGCCCCAGGTGCAGTGGGGGGGAGGAGAGGGGACGCTTTGCCATTGCCCCTGAGCAGGGAGAGTGCAAAGAGGTGGGTGGGAGAATCTGCCAACACCTAAGGCTGGGTGATGATGCCCTGGCTGTGCCCGTGCAAGGCTGGCGTGAGTTCAGTGAGAAGATTAAGCCAAAAATCTCTGGAGCTTTGCTGGATTTGGCTAGCTTAAAGCTAAGTGGTGAATGGCTAATGGTGAATTGGTGAGAGGAACCCGGGAGCATGGTTTCTTGATAAATCTTTCTTTTGTTGTTAACAGAGTGCTAGACCCATCAAGGCGGGTCTGCCATAGTGACCAAGGTTGGGGCATCATTGTTATTCTGCTTTGGGAATTCTGGGCCTGACTGTATGGTTGGAAGGTTGAGTCATGCCTTCCGAACCTTAAGGAAAAGAAGGAGAAGGAAAAGGAAGACAAAGCGGCAAGGTGTGTGTGAGAGTTTGTAGGTTTGCATTCAATTAACATTTACTGGGTGCCTATCTACTCTCTGCCAGGCATTTCTGCAGATGCTTCTTATCTGTGAGAAATGAACCACTATCCTCTCTTCCCAGAGGAAGAGCCCAAGACCCAGAGAGAAGAAAGGCTTAGCCCTTGGTCATAGAGTGGAAGATGGAGCTAGGTCTCCTGAGATTTGCTTAATATAGAGGCAGCCCTGGGTTCTTCAGTTGTGCGAGCCCCGCATTGGAGGAGGGGGTATGCAGGCTTAGAGCTCTGCCCCTCGGTCTGGGTTGGGGGGAGGAAAAAGAAATAAGCAGGATGACCTAACATGTTTAAACCAGAACAGGCAAGAAGTTGAAATTAGCCTCCGCTTCTGTGAACCTCGGCTTCCCGTTCGTTCTTCCGGGTACAAGTTACGATGTCACTTTACATCAGGGAGGACAAATTCATAGTCCTGGGGGCAATCTGAAAATCTTTCGTTTCACAAGAGGTGCCTTGAAACGGGATGAAGAGGTTACTGTGTGTCATTGAATCTGTCGTTACCTCTAGCCCTCCGGAAGGCCTAAAGTCACGTTACTCTGTTGAGACACATGAGGGCGCTCGAACCAACCAGCAAGGCGATGGCTCTTAAATTAAAAAAAAGAAAGAAAAAAAAAGTTGTGACTCCTGGCTCTGTTAGCTTGGTCATTGTTTCAGGCCATCGGGATGCTTTTTAAGGGGAGAATTTTATTTTCGTGACATGCACACTGCCTACTAGGGAGATAAGTGGCAGGGAAGTTTTTTTAAATTATCCTACCCCAGTGCTAAGGGGAGGGCAATGTCTGTACCTAACTGTTCAGGGCAGGTGGTAACACGTGTGACTTTGGGTTCTTTGTTTTCAAGAAGGAATTTTATTTCCAGGTGGTGGTGAGCATTGCACCTCATCAGTGAAGAAAACGAAATTTCTTTGACCCCTTTTTCCACTTAGCATTCTTTCTTCCAGTGGTCTTCGGACCAAAGTCAAGGCTGAATAGCTTTTCACTCTGTATCTGACACGTTTTTTGTGCCTGTTCCGTATTGGCAATCTTCCAGGGGAGTGTGGGAGGTCGACGCGGGGGCACGAGCGCTCCCCTGCGTCTTGGTCCTGCCCCCAAACACCTTAGCGAAGAGGACATTGGCACTCTGTTAGGTTGCAGGCACTGGGGCAGACCTGTCACACGACACGTGTCTGAGGAAGTCCTCCACTCAGTGCTTAATGTAGACCCCTCCAGTGAGAGATCAGGGCTTACTGCTTCTAACCAACCAATCCATCCATTGGTGTGGATTCTTTAAGCTCTCTGTGCCTGGAAGGGTGTTAGCACTGTGAAAGAACAGACAGTGCGGGGCGGGGCAGGGCAAGCCATGGAGACACAGATCTGGATGCAAGGCAGTAAATACACAGTGTTAAACTGTGAGCCCTAATGAGTGAGACCGATGGGTGATGCCAACGAGTTTGTGAAATAGAAATTAAGAAAATCCACGTCAACAACCTGTGCTGAAGCCTCATTCTGACATATTTAGCCTAAAGCCAGCTTGTCGTTTGCAAAATGCCATCCTGGTATAAAGAAGTGTCTTGCAGCCGTTCCTGAGTGCTAGACAAATCTATTATTACTAGTTTATTGGCTGAGAAAAGAGGATGTCGAGAGGGAGCAGCCTTTAGACAAAGTTACCTGGCAAGTCAGCAAAGGGGCCAGACTAGGAGATTATAGATTTCTTTACTTGATGTTTGGAAACCTGGCCAAGAAATTTATTGTGGCAATTCAAATGCATTTAATAATCAAGTTGCATTTAATATGCTTTAGGCTAAAGTGCAATTAAGATAAACCAGTTCCTGGCTCTGAGTGGGTATCATGGGAGTATCAACATATTCCAATGCCTGTATCAGAGTCGTAAAGTGCAGAATGCAGAGTCAGAGTTTATACTGTAAGGGTTTTATAATGGTAGCAAAAATGGTCACCAAGTGCCATTTCATTTGCTTTCATGGAACACGGTTTTTGTCAGCTGTTGGGGAAATGAACTCTCTCAGCCCATTTAAAAATTAATTGTAAGGAAATTCAGTGGAATAAATGGAAATCCAAGTGCAAAGGAAACACGTTCTGGCCTCAAGGCAAGCATTTTCTTGAACTTGTCATTCCCCACTCTCTAGTGACAATAATAGGAAGGGGGAGGGAGAGAGAGAGAAAAAAAGTTACAGCTTTGGAGGAAGTGGTGAAATCCTTAAGGGCAAAAATGTCATCAGGGGAGTCGCTGTGCTAAGACAGGGAAATTTAGCTCATAGTAGTGTGGAACAGTGGATTATTATTCTTTTCATACAGCAAATTGTAATGATATTCTCATTCCTTATTCTCCTATTTGTGTTTATAATGATTTCTTCCCATGGTCGTAACTTATTGTCTTCAGTGGTCTCTTGTAGATTAACAAAGGAAAGGCAGTTTCCTCTGTGTGTGTGTGTGTGTGTGTGTGTGTGTGTGTGATACACTGTAATATCTATTTAAAGGTGTGGCTCTTATTTTTTTTTAATTCATTTTGAGAGAGAGACAGAGAGGCAGAGACAGAGAAGAGAGTGGGAGAGGAGCAGAGAGAGAGAGGGAGAGAGAATCCCAAGCACAGTGCGGAGCCTGATGTGGGGCTCGAACCCACAAACCATGAGATCGTGACCTGAGCTGAAATGAAGAGTCGGACGCTTAAGCAACTGAGCCACCCAGGCGCCCTTAAAGGTATGGCCCTTAGTAAAGTAACTAACGGCCTTTTAAACTTTAGGCTCTAATGGAGCCCCTGAATCACAATATGGCAAATATGTTATGATGCATTCATATTCCATCAAAAGTATATTTTTATGTAATTATATATGAAGTGTTAAATAGCAATTGGCTAGGGGTATAGTGTTGCATTTTGTAGACGTTTACTTAAATATCTGTTGCAAATTTTTGCAGTGTTCTTATTGTATTTTTTTTCTTTTGGAACCGGCAAGGTTTCTCCCCGTTCTCGGTGATCTTTAAGCCCTGACGAGCTCAGAGACACAGGGTAGCATCCTATAGTGTCTAATGAATAGGTTGCTCCTATGGCTTTGGTTTATGAAGGAGTTATCAGACAGGACGCAGGCATCCGTTAGTGTAAATCGACATTTCCTAGAGCGTATTCCAAGAGGTAAAATAGTCCTACGATATGCACCAGGGTTTCGCCATGAGCATCAGCATGTTGAAGTCACCCAAAAATCCTGCAGTAAGAGAGCTTTTACATTGTTTAGTCCAATGTACCCCAAAGGTATTATTCAGAAAGCTTTTTTTTAATGAGTAGTACTTATCGACATCCTGCAGGACTGGTGTTCCTTGGAACCCACTCTGGGGAATGTTGATTTTAGGCCAATTAGCTCCTTGCCTTCTCGGAGTTTACCTTGGTTCTGCTGTGGACCAGCTTTTATCCCTGGAGCCTCAAGCTCCTTCTTTACAGCTACCTTCCTATTTAGACCTACCTTTCCTTGAGGGCCTACAGGACTTGAATACCTCATATCTCATTGAATTTTGTAAACAATGGGAGAAGTCAGGTGTTATGATGCATATTTTACCTAGCAGGAAAGGGAAGTTCAAAGGAAAGGCAGGGTTATTAAGAAGGCGTGTCTTGATTCAACATTGGGTCTGACTCCAGAGGGCATGATTCCGACCCGTGGTATTCTACAGAAGAACGCTTAAACGCTCAATTTCAGATATAAATATACTTAGGAAGATAGTACAGCGTGTTTCTCTTTAGGTTCTCGAAAACTGTGCGTTCAACCGTACAAAACTCTTCTAAAACTGCCTGGTGGAGCACAGCAGGGAAGGAAGGGGCAGGGGCCCTCCAGAATGGTCTTTCTCTTCCAGCTTAGACAATTCTCTGCTGCTACCCATGATTCAGGGTCGTCGGGCCCGGCTGCACCCAGATGTGTAGGAGTGCTGCTACTTTTGGAATTTCTCTGCTGGGTTCGGCTCCCCACTGGCTGTCTCCCCACACTGCTCCTTCTAGCACTCACAGCCGAGGGCTGCTGGCTGCCCAAAATACTGCAGCAGAACAAGGCTATCTGGGTTACCCTTGTCTGTGTTTCTCTCACTGCCCCCTTGCAGTTGTTGTTGCCTCGTGCTTAGGGAATGGCTCGATCTGATTGAGGGTTATTTTCTTGTCTGGAGAAAAGGGGAGGAGGAGCACAATGGCCGCATTGATGAGTCTGGGAGAGTGTGGTGGTTTCTTGGCTTGCTCTCTATGTAACGAAAAGACCTTTAGAGTGATGGCCATTACTGCTTGAGGGGTTCCAAGCTCTCGCTCCTTCAAACTGCTGGGGAAGCTCTGAGCTTACACCTTTCCCCATTCATATGTAGTATGGTGGGTGTTCGCCTGGTAGAGTTTCCAAAGTCTAGTTTTCTAAAGCACCTCTTTTGTAGAAGGGCATCTGTGTGCCATCCAAATAGTTGATTCTCCGTTGGTGAGGTCTTTTGCCCACGCTTGTTTTGGAAGAATGAGTAGCGAGGGGACAGAAATTTGTACATGTATATTCTCTCGGCTTCCTAACTGTATGAAATGACAAGTTTAAAAGGCAAATTATTGGCAGAGACAGGATTATCCATGTTATTTTACTTTTTCTTTCACACTGTTTCTAAGCCAAGAACATCAGCAGGAATAGGAAGAAAATAGGGGTTGTTAAATATTACTTCGGCATTTGCCATGTTATGAGGGGGAAAATCCAACCTACATTCTTATGTATAACATTATGTTCAGTCCTTCATTAATGTCACTAGTTTGGCTAAGTGGCAGCCACAGGCTAACATAAACAAATAGTCACAAATGTACCGGGTGTCACAGTTCAAACATTCAAGGCAATAATCGGACTGACCGTGGGTGGGTGGTCAGAGGAGATTCCTGAAGAGGAGGGTGTTTGAGCTGAAGTCGGGACAATAACAAGAAGCAGTTAGGCAACAGTGGGGGCCAGGCGGTTGGGTCGCTGAGTCCTCGGGATCACCGACCACGGCCCGCATTCTCTAGGAGTAGGATGCCATCTAGTTATTCACCCGCGTTGTGGAAGTGGGAGAGGTTTATAGTGAGAAGGAAGCAGAATGCATGGTCATCCTGAGATGCCGTATGGGGAGTCCAAGGAACTGAAAGAGGTAAGAAGGGGAAGAATGATACTGGATGAGACCAAAGAGGTTGGGTGGGGCTGGATCAAGCATGGGTTTGTAGTCCATTTTAAGATTTTTCAACTCTTTCCTACAGGCAATGAGAGACCATTAAAGAGTTTAGGCAAACAAGTGTCATTGGGAAGATTGGCATTTAAACATTTTTTTAAATGTTTATTTATTTTTGAGAGAGAGACAGAGCATGAGTGGGGGAGGGGCAGACAGAGAGGGAGACACAGAATCTGAAGCAGGCTCCAGGCTCCGGGCTCCGAGCTGTCGGCACAGAGCCCGACACGGGGCTTGAACTCACGAACTGCGAGGTCATGACCTGAGCTGAATTTGGACGCTTAACCGACTGCGCCACCCAGGCGCCCCCAGTAAGATTTGCATTTAAAAAGTGTGTATTTCGGGGTGCCTGGGTGGCGCAGTCGGTTAAGCGTCCGACTTCAGCCAGGTCACGATCTCGCGGTCCGCGAGTTCGAGCCCTGCGTCGGGCTCTGGCCTGATGGCTCAGAGCCTGGAGCCTGTTTCTGATTCTGTGTCTCCCTCTCTCTCTGCCCCTCCCCCGTTCATGCTCTGTCTCTCTCTGTCCCAAAAATAAATAAACGTTGAAAAAAAAATTAAAAAAGTGTGTATTTCATACTACACGATGAAGACTGGATTTGTTGAGAGCCAAGATAGAATAGGTACACTCATAGGACATGAGTGAGGATGAATGGCATTTGGACCGAAGGGATAGTGGGGTTGGAGAAAAATGAGTGGCTCCAAGAGACATAGGTTAGTGGATCAGTGGGATCAGGTGATTGACGTACGGGGTGGGGAACAGTGAGGAGAGAAAGAGCACACATTCAAAGATAATTTCTGGGTTTCTCTCTTGAACTGGATGAATGGGGGGGGGGGCATTCGCTGAGATATAGAACACCATCGGGAGAGAGTTTTTGTGTGTTTAGATGCAGAATGATGACCCCAATTTTGGACTGAGTTAAGACGCTGAGGTGCTTAATAGGAGATGTTGAGTAGGTGGTTGGGTATCTGGATCTACTGGTCAAGAGGGGCATTTGAGCTGGAGTTATAAACTGGGTGGTGGTTGTCAGGGCTTAGAAACCGTGGAAGTGGTTGAGATTATCGAAGGAGAAAGTATTGGGTGAGAATTGAAGAAGGCCATAAAAGGAAGAGGTTTGTGGCAGTCAGACATGAAATGGTTGGGTAGAGGAAGAGGAGGGTGCAAGAAGATCTAAAAGGCGGGGCGCCTGGGTGGCGCAGTCGGTTAAGCGTCCGACTTCAGCCAGGTCACGATCTCGCGGTCCGCGAGTTCGAGCCCCGCGTCGGGCTCTGGGCTGATGGCTCAGAGCCTGGAGCCTGTTTCCGATTCTGAGTCTCCCTCTCTCTCTGACCCTCTCCCGTTCATGCTCTGTCTCTCTCTGTCCCAAAAATAAATAAACGTTGAAAAAAAAAAAAAAAAAGAAGATCTAAAAGGCAAGTCCAGTGAGACGAGAGGGGGCAATCACCAAATTAGGAGAAGACAGTGTTTCACCAAAAAGGAAATATAGTTAGCTGTTAAACGCTAGTGAGACATCAAGGGTATAAAGTAGATCCCCTCAGCTGCAAATAAAGGAATCAAACTTGCTTAAACAGCCAGGGTATTGACCCTTCTAACTGCAGTTTACGAAAAATTCGAAAATTCGTAAGGCTTCAGGTTCACCTTATCTTAATAGCTCTGTCTTTGTTACTTCGGATCCCCTCAGGTGCACCCTCCTCTGTGGCTTTTATCTTGAGCCGATTTCCCTCATGCAGACAAGATAGTTGTATTTGCTTCTGGTTTCACATCAGTACTTCCTGGGGTTCTGAAGTGATAGCCTGTCTTCCACTTGCTCACGGTTGAGGGTCAACTTATTTTACAGAAGCCCTCACCATGTTCCTTCTGGCTTGTTATATTGCACGGACCTGAGTCACATGCTTATGCCTGAACTAAACCCTGACCTGAAAAACATCTTGCATTTAATGACTTAAATGTGATTTCCTGATGCTATTACTGCTAAGGGGGATGGGGATAAATAGAGCAATGAGGCTCATTTCAGGAAATAGGGATGGAGGTATCTTCTCTGGAGGCACAAAACTGGAGTTCTTTGGGGAATGATAAAGAAGAGGTCGGGCAACCAGAAAAGCCCGATATAGTAACACAAGTAAGAGCCGAGAACTGTTCTTAACAGTTTGGTGAATATTCTGCTAGATACAGTGTGCTATACAATGTTCTCATTGTTTTAAAATTTGAGTGGGATTACATTGCACGCAGCCCTCCCTAATTTGCTTTTTTCCCCTTTAAAAACACTTTTACATGACACGTTTACTGAAGTGTAACAAAGATAGACATTATTTTAAAACTGTTATATGAAATATATAGCCAATCCCATAATGGGGGACATTTAGCTTGTTCCAATATTTTCAATATTACAAATTATTCTACATCATTGTAAATGCCTTTTGGGGCATGTGTAAGCTTTCTGTATTCTGTAGAATACATCCTTCATGGTGAAATTTCTGGGCCAAAGGCTAAGCACGTAATATTTTATAGAGGCTGAAAAGGCATCCCTCTTTATATTACTACGTAAAAAAAAAAAAAAAAAAAAAATTAAGTTTATTTATTTATTTTATTTTTTTAACGTTTATTTTTGAGACAGAGAGAGACAGAGCATGAACAGGGGAGGGGCAGAGAGAGAGGGAGACACAGAATCGGAAACAGGCTCCAGGCTCTGAGCTGTCAGCACAGAGCCCGACGCGGGGGCTCGAACCCTCCAACTGTGAAATCGTGACCTGAGCCGAAGTCGGACGCTTAACTGACCAAGCCACCCAGGCGCCCCAAAAGTTTATTTATTTTTGAGAGAGCTAGAAACAGAGCATGAGCAGGGGAGAGGTCGAGAGAGGGGGAGACACAGAATCCAAAGCAAGCTCCAGGCTCAGAGCTGTCAGTACAGAGCCTGACGCGGGCCTCGAACTCACAAACAGTGAGATCATGACCTGAACCAAAGTGTGACAGTCAACTGACTGAGCCACCCGGGCGCCCCTACACTATTTCTTTGAGCAGTCTACGAGAATGAACATTTCATCCATACACTCACCAATGCTGAATAGCAGTAATTGGAAAATATTTGGTGAAATCAAATTGTCATTTTAATTATTTCCTAGATTAATATAATGTCTTTCTAAACTTTTAAAAATATTTATTTATTTATTTTGAGAGAGCGAGCGAGCACTGGGGAGGGCAGAGAGGCAGGGAGAGCGGGAGAATCCCAAGCAGGCTCCCCACTACCAGCACAGAGCCACGTGTGTGGGTGGAACTTATCAACGGCGAGATCCTGACCTGAGCCAAATTGGGACACTCAACCGACTAAGCCACACAGGTGCCCCTATTTTTCATTTATTTTCATCTCATTGCTCTATTTGGATATTCTACTCTTTTTTGAGTAATATGGCAATTTATATTTTTCCAAGAAAAAAATTATTCATCTGTATTTGCATTACATTGGTATAAATTTCTCCATGGTATTCCCTTTGAATTAGTAGAGTTTCTTCTCTACCTGCGATTAAGACCATTTGTTGGCATTTAATGTTATTTATTTGTATCTTTTCTCTGTTTTTTTTTTTTTGTTAATCAGACTTGATAAAGATTTGTTTATTATAGTGTTCTTTTAAAAATGTTTATTTATTTTTGACAGAGAGAGAGAGACAGAGCATGAGTGGGGGAGGGGCAGAGAGAGAGGAAGACACAGAATCCGAAGCAGGCTCCAGGCTCTGAGCTATCAGCACAGAGCCTGTTGCGGGGCTCGAACTTACAGACCAAGAGATCATGACCTGAGCCAAAGTCGGACGCTCAACCGACTGAGCCACTCAGGTGCCCCTATTACAGTGTTTTCAAAGCACCATCTTTTTGGTTTTATCAAGTCTTCTAGTATTTTGTTCTAGATAATTAATTTATACTTTTACCTTTATTAACTTATTCTTTCTAATTTTGCTGTTAGGTTTATAGCTTTTTCAATCGGAAGTTTAGTTAATTTATTTGAAACACTTGTTATATAATACAGTAAGCATACATATTTTCATGAAAGCTGTTTTGACCATGTTGTAAACATTTTGTCATCTGGTACACTCACTTATCATTTTTTTCCTCAATAATTTGTAATTTCATTTCAGATTCCCTTTAACAATTAATGATTATTTAGATCCATTCTAGTTTCCGAACGGTCCCACTAATATTGTTTAAATTGTTTTTGAGAGGGAAGCAGGGAGAGAGAGAGTCAGAGACAGGGACAGAGACAGAGGGAATACATGATCAGAGGAGGGGTAGAGGGAGAGAGAGAGAATCTGGGATCAGGACCTGAACCGAAATCAAGAGTCAGACGCTCAACTAACTGAGGCAGCCAGGCACTCCAGCACCTGGATATATTTAAACGTATATTTTAAACATATATTTAAACATATTTGGACTCATGGTTTTTCTAGTGATGGCTCATGTTTATGTTCTTCCTCACAAATATTAGCACGCTACAATGTTCACTTTTTCCACTTTCACCGTGTTCCAATTTTATAATAATCTTCCTAACATTGGTTCTTTTCATACTACCCTGTTTAGAGTTTACTGAGCTTCTTGGATCTCCAAGTCAGTGTTATTCATCAAATTTGGGAAAATCTCAGCCTTTATTTCTCCAAATATTTTTTCAAAACCATTTTTTTTTCTATTTTCCTCCTGAAACTCTTATTACTCATATGGTAGAACATTTTACATTTTCCGTCCTGAAGCACGTGCGCGTTTTTCTCGTCTTTTTTTCTCTTCCGTCCCATAGACTGAATAATTTCTATTACTTAAGTCTTCAGACAGACTGGGCTAAACATCCGTATGACACATTCGGAGGACTAGTAGCAGATGTGGGCGGTCAGCTAGAAACTCCCTTGGAGTTGTCACAGACAGCACCTACAGGTGGCCTGTCCATGTAGCTTGAACTCACACGATAGCAGCTGCATGAGTGTTCCGACAGACACAGATGGAAGAGCTGTAGGGTTTCTTATAACCTAGCCTAAGAAATCCTATGATGTTACTTCTACTGCCTTCTATTGGTCACATGGGTCTCAAGTCAGATCATGGGAGAGTTACTTTGAAGAAGACCAGGTAGGATGGGAGACATTATTGTAGCCATCCTTAGAATTTTGGTCTGTTCCAACTTCTTTAGAGTCTTTGTCTGCTAAATGTACCATATATATGGGCCATCTTGGGGTTGGTTTCTGTTGATTACCTGTTTCCTTGGTGATAGGTCACATTTTCTAGCTGCATTGCCTGTTCAGTGGTTTTCAACTGAATATTAGACATTTGGAACAATACACTTTAGAGACTCTGTATTCTGTTATCTTTCTCTGAAAATTATTAAGGCATGTTTTAGCGGGCAGGGAGATTACTGGATGATTGTTTTGAATTTGTGTTAGCTTGCTGTTATGCTTTATCTAGGTGGATATTTTCCAAAGCCCCAATATGTCTTGGCAGTCCCCTTTAACAGGAGGGATCTCAGCTTCCAAACTCTTCCATAAAGATCTTGTCAGGGCGTGGCTTTAGGCATTGTTGGTTCTCAGAAGGTCTGGAGTATGTCTTACACGAGGGCATCCTCCTAACTTCTAAGGAAAGCTTTTGTGGTCATTCAGCCTGATGTCGGGCTATTAATGAGGTCTCCCCACTCCAGCAGGGTCAGAACTTTCTGGTACTGCTCTTCACGGAGCACAGCCCAGCCTCTAGAGTCTTGGTTCCAATATCACTTTGTGGTACTTGCTCTCTGGTAAGCTTCGAATGGAATTGTCCTGTGGAGGTACAGCCTCGCCCTCACCATGGAGGTACCCAGCACAGATTATTGGAGTCCCCCACTTTGCACACCTTGCCCTCTGTCCTGTGCTTTACCCCAAACAATCCGTCATTTCTGCTGCTCTGAACTCTGCTATCTTCCTCTCCAGCTCAGCAGCTCTGCAGGTTTCTGCTCACCTCCCGGGTTTCCGTTCACTTAGAAATGGCAGTCTTGTCCTGCTTGTTATCCGAAGCCTGAAAAGACTTGCTTCTTCTATCTTGCCCGGGTTTATAGTGGTTTATGGTGAAGAGACTAATGTAGTACCAGAGTACCAGTACTCTGCTTCATGGCCTGAAGCAGAGGTTCTATCTGTCTTATTTACAACTTCTCAGTTTTATGTTATATTTAGAAAAGCTGTCTTTATTCTGAGATTACAATAAAACACCCTGTCATAATTTTTTCTAGTGCTATTTATGGTTTTAATTTTTAAGGATTTAAATCTCTGGTCTAGGATTTATTTTGATGAGGTATGCTATGAAATATGGAGCCAATTTCATTTTTCCGCTCAAGATGGTAGTCACAAAGCCATTATTTAAAAAATCCTTAATTTTTAACCACTTCCTTGAAATACTTATTATATAATTTGCTGTATTTTAATTCTTATTTCAGTACGCTTCTTGACTTTTTGGTCTGTTCTGTCTACTCGCAGGCTGGTATATCATTGTTTAATTGTAACTTTATGATGCATTTTGACGCATGTCAAAGCTATTTCCTCCTCATTCATCTTTTTCTGTTCAATTGTGATAACTCTTCTTGATTAGCTTTTCTTTTTTTTTTAAATTTTTTTTCAACGTTTTTTATTTATTTTTGGGACAGAGAGAGACAGAGCATGAACGGGGGAGGGGCAGAGAGAGAGGGAGACACAGAATCGGAAACAGGCTCCAGGCTCTGAGCCATCAGCCCAGAGCCCGAGGCGGGGCTCGAACTCACGGACCGCGAGATCGTGACCTGGCTGAAGTCGGACGCTTAACCGACTGCGCCACCCAGGTGCCCCTTGATTAGCTTTTCATATCAACCTTGGAGTCAACTTGTATTGTTGAAAAACCTCACTGGTGTTCCTTCAGTTTGTAACTTAATTTAGGGACGGTTGTTATTGGGTAATGCCATTTGATTCTCGAATGCATGTTGCCATTTATGTAGCTAAGTGTTTTTTGCATCCCATAGTAGGGACGTTTCTCGCTAAATTCACACCTGGGTACATATTTGTTGTCATGTTTTTCATGTAGGTCATTTTTCCACTGTAATTTCTAATCAGTTGTTGTTCATGTATAAGAGAGCCTTTGGCTAAATAATATTCCATTGTATGCATCTACCACTTTCTTTACCCATTCATCTGTTGAAGGGTATTTAGATTATTTCCACATCACAGCTATTGTGAATAGTTCTACAATGTACATGGGAGTGCTAGTATCTCTTTGAGGCTTTGATTTCAATTCTTTTTTTTTTTTTTAATTTTAACGTTTATTTATTTTTGAGAGAGACAGAGACATTGTGAGCGGGGGAGGGGCAGAGAGAGGGAGACACAGAATCCGAAGCAGGCTTCGGGCTCCGAGCTGTCAGTAGAGAGCGCGATGCGGGGCTCGAACTCACGAACTATGAGATCATGACCTAAGCTGAAGTCGGACGCTTAACCAACTGAGCCACCCAGGTGCCCCTGATTTCAATTCTTCTGGATAAATAACCAGAAGTGGGGTTTCTGGATCATATGGTAGTTTTATTTTTAATTTCTTGAGGAACCTCCACACTGTTTTCTGTCACAGCTGTACCATTTTGCATTTCTGCCAGCAGAGCACAAAGGTTACAGTGTCTCCGTATCCTTGCCAATACTTGTATGAAGTTTCAGTTAAGCAAGATGAATAAGTTCTAGAGACTGGCATTGTAGCTAAAGCCAACATATTACATTATACAATTAAAATTCTGTTAGGGGGGTAGATCTCATGTGAAGTGTTTCTTACAACCATAAAATACAATTAAAAGAAAAAGAGGAAGACTTAAAAGATAAAATATGGGTATTGGTTTTTCATGGTCAACCAGTTTTTAAGAACTTCCTGTGATGTTGTAGACGTTACCCTTTTAATCTATCCGATCTCACATTTGCAAAACTTCGGAAGAAATCCCCAAACAATAGCACATGATATTAATTGTGGTGCAATCTCCCCACCTACGAATCCCCTCTTAGTTCTTGAGGCAGTGAGAATTCGTGGATGCTTTTTACTCTGTATTCTCAGTTGATGAGATTGCTGTCATTTGGTCTTTCACCTTTTCTTTTTGTTTAGTTTCAAGCCAAGAACCTGCTTTTTTTTTTTTTAATTTTTTTTTCAACGTTTATTTATTTTTGGGACAGAGAGAGACAGAGCATGAACAGGGGAGGGGCAGAGAGAGAGGGAGACACAGGATTGGAAACAGGCTCCAGGCTCTGAGCCATCAGCCCAGAGCCTGATGCGGGGCTCGAACTCCCGGACCGCGAGATCGTGACCTGGCTGAAGTCGGACGCTTAACCGACTGCGCCACCCAGGCGCCCCAAGAACCTGCTTTTTGAAACTCCAGTGACACGAACAGGTCCTCAAGCGTCCCCGGATCACGGTGATCACTCCAGACATCCAGAAGGGCCGGTGCGTTTCTCCCATCACGTCCGGATGTCTGGAAAACAGCCTATTTGCCTTCATCCCTCCCATTCTTTCAGTGGAATTTGGACCCGTTGACCCTTTGGGTGATTTTGTGTTTACCTCTAGCTACTTGGCCAACTCAGTGGTGGGCACGGCAGCTTTAGCTGGGGGTCTGGTTTCCTGGGGCTTCTGCCACTTTCGTGTCTATCCAGGTGAGGCTAAGAACCTGGTTGCCAGCGTTTCTGGAAATATTGAGGAAAAAAGGGCTGGAGTCTTCGCTTCCTTCCCTTTGAGGGAAGTTCCTCTCTAGAACCCCGTGTGCCTACACAGTCCGTGTGCGGAGAAAAAAAGATGATGGAAGGTTCTCACGTGAAGCACTGAGGGTGGTTGGCTGTAGCAGTATTATTGCAGGGGACAAGTTCCTTATCTCTGATGCCAATGATATCAGTGACACCACCTTCTCTAATTACTGCTGCTGTTACTGTCACTCTTTTGTCTTCAGACTTGAGAATGTAGTGGGTGTTAGGCAGAAGGTTCAGGACCTGGAATAATTCATGTCCCTGAAGGGAGGGAGTCATCCTGACGCCGTTCTGGATGCCCTGTTTTTCTCCATGTGACTGTGGGTCATGCCTCTCTGCTGCCACTGCCATGCCACACCATGGGCTGTCACCACTTGGAATGGTGCTCTCTTTCTCCTGTGCTTTTAAAACGATTTGTGAATAATTCAAGTCTGAGATATGGTGGAGTAAAAGCATTGTCTCTCTGGACTGTCCTGGTGAACATGCTAATATGTTCCTTGGAGGGATCAAAGGTTAAGATTACTCCCTCCCGCCTGGGTGGCTCAGTCGGTTGAGCGTCTGACTTCGGCTCAGGTCATGATCTCACAGTCCATGAGTTTGAGCCCCGCGTCGGGCTCTATGCTGACAGCTCGGAGCCTGGAGCCTGCTTCGGATTCTGTGTCTTCCTCTCTCTCTGCCCCTCCCCTGCTCACGCTCTGTCTCTGTCTCAAAAATAAATAAACATTAAAAAAAATTAAAAACATATACTACTCCCTCCAACATTCACCAACGAAGCTGTATATTGTATCAGATTAGCTGGTTGTTGCACATCGTGGTATAATAGTGGATTCACACGGGGGCAGCTGCACAGTGACGGAGAAGAAGGTTGAGGATATATTTAGAATTATCTAATCCTAATGAGGAGGTGCTTGTCTGAGTCCATTTGGTTGCTGTAACACAGTACACAGAGTGGGTGGCCTATCGACAAGAGAAATTTATGTCTCATAGTTCTGGAGGCTGGAAGAGTGAGTTGCCAGCATGGCTATTTTTTCATAAGACACCTCTTTCTGGTTCATAGCTGGCTCCTTCCCACTGTGTCTTTACCTGGTGGCAGGGGCTAGGGGTTTATCTGGAGCCTCTTTTATGAGACACGAATCCCATTCGTGAGGATTCCACGCTCACGACTTAAGTACCTCTGAACGTCCTACCTACCAATACCATCACTTGGGCATTAGGAACTCAACAGTTGAATTTGGGTCATATATAAACAGTCAGACGATACCAGTGTTCAAGAAGACAAGTAGAATAGGAAGAAAATACTAGGAGGTAGAGAGCAGTCGTCTCTTAATCTACATTTTGCCCTTGAACGGGCCTCCTTTGACAATGACTTAATGAATGTAAGAGTTTACCAAAACTGTAGATAGCCCTTTGCTGGCGAGGCCGGGTTTTTGTCTCCTCCTCTCCACTCGCTGCCCCGCCTGGTGTCAGGTGACCATGGTCAGCCTCAGTTTCACTCACTCCTTTTTGTTCTTCACAGTAGAGCGTTGAGCACACGAATCGGGTTCTACCCCATCATTTTATATTTGAGGAAACTGAGCTCTCTGCGTCTCAAAGTGACTTTACCAAGACCTCTTCTCTTGCAGTATGTGATAGTCATAGCCTCCCTCAAAAGCGTTCAACTTCAGCCCCCAAGCGCGGCCGTGGAGGACAAGGACCCCGTGTGAGGCGCCTCCTTCGGAGAGACCAACCTCTGGGAATCGAAGCACAGTTTTACAAAAGCTGCTGGTGGGCTTCCTTCCATGAAGTTTGTTTTTCTTGAGCTCTTGGAATTAACTTGAAGTAGAACCATGGTAACCGTGACAGCTTTTGACAGTGACGACCTTGGGTTTCAGTGGACTAGTAAAACGAGAGTGATTAAAAGAAAATGTGAGAAACTGGTACCTAGTGTCCATGAGTTGATGTCTATATATGCAGGGAATAGAGGTACTCATTTACCTGATATTTCAGAGTGGATGTTGTCTGGAGAAGACTAGGAAGGAGGGACACATATTGGGGAAGGAAAACTAGATCTCTGGAGACTGCCACTAAAGAAAAAAACTGGAGGTCGGAGTCCTGAGTTGTTTGCTTCCTTGTGGCTATTTCTTTTTTCTTCTCTCCTTAGCAGAAGTTGGTTTAATTTTATTGTGTATCAGATTCTCTCTCTGTCTCTCTCATCCTCTCTCTCATTAACAGAGATAATTTCCAAAGAATTTGTGTATGTGTCTATTCACCTCTCCATCTATCCATCATCCACTATCACGCTTTGAGTTGCCATAGAGTTTTTTATGGGTTTACTTATTTCTCACTTTTTTTTTCAATATATGAAGTTTATTGTCAAATTGGTTTCCATACAACACCCAGTGCTCATCCCAAAAGGCGCCCTCCTCAATACCCATCACCCACCCTCCCCTCCCTCCCACCCCCCATCAACCCTCAGTTTGTTCTCAGTTTTTAAGAGTCTCTTATGCTTTGGCTCTCTTCCACTGTAACCTCTTTTTTTTTTTCCTTCCCCTCCCCCATGGGTTTCTGTTAAGTTTCTCAGGATCCACATAAGAGTGAAACCATATGGTATCTGTTTTTCTCTGTATGGCTTATTTCACTTAGCATCACACTCTCCAGTTCCATCCATGTTGCTACAAAGGGCCATATTTCATTCTTTCTCATTGCCACGTAGTACTCCATTGTGTATATAAACCACAATTTCTTTATCCATTCATCAGTGGATGGACATTTAGGCTCTTTCCACAATTTGGCTATTGTTGAGAGTGCTGCTATAAACATTGGGGTACAAGTGCCCCTATGCATCAGTACTCCTGTATCCCTTGGGTAAATGCCTAGCAGTGCTATTGCTGGGTCATAGGGTAGGTCTATTTTTAATTTTTTTGAGGAACCTCCACACTGTTTTCCAGAGTGGCTGCACCAATTTGCATTCCCAGCAACAGTGCAAGAGGGTTCCCATTTTTCCACATCTTCTCCAGCATCTATAGTCTCCTGATTTGTTCATTTTGGCCACTCTGACTGGCGTGAGGTGATATCTGAGTGTGGTTTTGATTTGTATTTCCCTGATGAGGAGTGACGTTGAGAATCTTTTCATGTGCCTGTTGGCAATCCGGATGTCTTCTTTAGAGAAGTGTCTATTCATGTTTTCTGCCCCTTTCTTCACTGGGTTATTTGTTTTTTGGGTGTGGAGTTTGGTGAGGTCTTTATAGATTTTGGATACTAGCCCTTTGTCTGATAGGTCATTTGCAAATATCTTTTCCCATTCCGTTGGTTGCCTTTTAGTTTTGTTGGTTGTTTCCTTTGCTGTGCAGAAGCTTTTTATCTTCATAAGGTCCCAGTAGTTCATTTTTGCTTTTAATTCCCTTGCCTTTGGGGATGTGTCAAATAAATTGCTATGGCTGAGGTCAGAGAGGTCTTTTCTGCTTTCTACTCTAGGGTTTTGATGGTTTCCTGTCTCACATTCAGGTCCTTTATCCATTTTGAGTTTATTTTTGTGAATGGTGTGAGAAAGTGGTCTAGTTTCAATCTTCTGCATGTTGCTGTCCAGTTCTCCCAGCACCATTTGTTAAAGAGACTGTCTTTTTTCCATTGGATGTTCTTTCCTGCTTTGTCAAAGATGAGCTGGCCATACGTTTGTGGGTCTAGTTCTGGGGTTTCTATTCTATTCCATTGGTCTATGTGTCTGTTTTTGTGTCAATACCATGCTGTCTTGATGATGACAGCTTTGTAGTAGAGGCTAAAGTCTGGGATTGTGATGCCTCCCGCTTTGGTCTTCTTCTTCAAAATTACTTTGGCTATTCGGGGCCTTTTGTGGTTCCATATGAATTTTAGGATTGCTTGTTCTAGTTTCGAGAAGAATGCTGGTGCAATTTTGATTGGGATTGCATTGAATGTGTAGATAGCTTTGGGTAGTATCGACATTTTGACAATACTTATTCTTCCAATCCATGAGCGTGGAATGTTTTTCCATTTCTTTATATCTTCTTCAATTTCCTTCATTACTTATTTCTCACTTTGTACTGCAATTGTCTCATTGTATGTATTTTTTTAAACACCAGACTGAATTCTTTGAAGAGAGGGTCCGTGTCTTATTTGAAATCTGTATCCCTGGGGTCTAGGATCCCATGGGATGAATGAATGAGCTCGTAATATAGCGAACAGACACTAGACATGATGCCTTTATTTTAAATTAGTGTACGTGTCTGTGTGTGCACATGTGTGTGTCTGTGTGAGCTAAGTAACTAACAAGTGGCACCAATATAAACCGAAAGAAGAATTGAGAAGAGCAAGAGGGTAAGAAGGCATTAGAAGAATTAGGTACTCAGCTAGTCCTTGAAGGATGCAGAGGAACTGGACCAACAAATAGGATGTCAGAGGAGTTTGAGGAAGGAAAAAATGAGCTAAAAAGAGGAGGAGTCAGGAAAGCATGAGGTGTGTTTGGGGAACAGTTGGGATCAGCATGTCTAAGGTTGATGATTTGTGTTGGGAAATGGTGGGCAGAAGGTCCACACTTGGGTCTGGTTTGTGAGCATCTTGACTCGCTCTAAGAAATTTGTGTTTTCACCTTTAAACATGGATGAGAATGTTGGGGTTCGAAGTGGGATGGAAGGGCCCAGCAGCCTTCATGAGAGAGCCACAGTGGAAGCAGAGGGGTAGGAAATAGTTTAAAGGCACGTTATTCATTTCATATATTCCTATATGCCAGGCGCAATGCTAGCTGCTAGGGGAACAATACTGAATGGGAGTCTGTAAGGATACACCATCAAGAGCTGTAGAAGAGACAAATAGACATTCACAGTACCCAACATAAGTCTTACGGGATCCATATGAGATAATTAGAGGGAGCATCTGACACCTCCTTGGAGGATGGACAGGGAAGATTTCTCAGAAGTGACATCTTGGGGCACCTGGGTGCCTCAGTCGGTTCAGCGTCAGACTCTTGGTTTCAGCTCAGGTTGTGATCTCACAGTTCATGGGTTCGAGCCCCACGTCGGGCTCTGCTCTGATTGCACAAAGCCTGCTTGAGATTCCCTCTCTCCCTATCTCTCTGCCCCTGCCCTGCTTTCACACACACACACACACACACACACACACACACACACTCTCTCTCTCTCAAAATAAATGAACTTAAAAAAAAAAAGAAGAAGAAGTTATACCTCAACAGTCGTAAAGGATAAGTGCCAAGTGGCCAAGTAGAGGAGGGTTTTTGAAAAAGAAGATCCAGCATGCCATGGAAAGAGCATGGCAATTTTAGGGCATTCCAAGTAGTTTTAGACTAGTATGAGTATGGAGAAAATGAGGATGCATGGGAGATACAGTGACCAGGAGGAGGTGACTCAGGGACTGAAAAGGTGAGCACGAAGGACTGGGTTTGCAACCCTAACCTCATTAGAGATTGCATTATTCATATTTATTTTTTATTTAAACATTTTTAAAAGTTTATTTATTTATATTGAGAGAGAGAGAGAGAGAGAGAAAGCATAAGCAGGGGAGAGGCAGAGAGAGAAGGAGAGAGAGAATCCCAAGCAAGCCTCCTCACTGTCAGCGCAGAAACTGACGGGGGGCTCAAACCCATGAACTGCGAGATCATGACCTGAGCCGCGACCAAGAGTCCGATGCTTGGCTGACTGAACCACCCAGGCACCCCTGCAATATTCACATTTAAAGTAGTATTCTTCCTCATAGCCCCTCTGAAATGTTTATCAGGTCCCTCTTCTTTTTCATACTTGTCCCCTAATTCATTGCCCTAAGAGAGAGGGCTTTATTTACAGGTACCCGAGTCCGAATCAGAGGACTTCTGTCCAAAATGTGGAGACTCTAGTGTTCTTCACTGACAGTCTGAATTCTATTAGTAGATTTCTAATAGTCTTCTTTTTCTTCTTCTTCTTCTTTTTGAGCTCCTAGAATAGCCCTTATTTTATTAAAAACACATTGTTTCCTGATAATTGGTGGATTCATTGACTAGAATCTATTCCAGATTTTTGCTTTTGTGTTTTGCTAAAAAGGTTGCTTTGCAGCCCTGTTTTTGAGGGGCCGGATGTCAGAGAGGGTAAGTGAAACTTGGTGAAATGAATCACCAAGTAACTTTATTGTGTTCTATGGTCTAGTAAATTTTAAACAGCACAGGTGTGCTTTTTCTCTGAAATTTTGAAAGCTTAGTAAGAAAAGGTCCTGATGAAGTATGTAGGGTTTTTTAATGTATAAATTCATGTCGTGTGCAGTAGAGAAGATTGTATTTCTTCCTTTCCAACTCCAGTTCCAAACCTCTGCATCTGTTGAGATGATAATATGATTTTTAGGTTTTATTCAATTAATGTGATGTATCACATTTATTAATTTGGGTAAGCGTTGTGTAAGTGCCTGACAGTTGGCTTTTTTTAAATTGTAATACAAGTTCATAACATTAAGGCTTTTCTTTCATCAGTTTTATTAAAAAATCTTTGACATACATCATTGTATAAATTTAAGGCAGGCAGCATGATGCTTTGATTTGCATATATTGTGAAATGCTTACCATAATAGGTTCAGCTAACATCCATCTTCTCATACAGATACAGTAAAAATAAAGAAAACAAAGGGAAAAAGAAAAAAAATGTCCTGGTGATGAGAACTTTTAGGAGTTACTCTCTTAACCTTTCTATAGAGATGGTCCCCGACTTAGCGACGATTCAATTTAGGATCTTTACCCACGGTGCAAAAATGATGCACATTCAGTAGAAACCACGTTTTGAATTTTGATCTTTTCCTAGGCCAGCGATACTCAGTATGGCCCTCTCTTGTGATACAGGGAAGTAGGCTGCACGGTATTCAGTACATGACATGAGATATTCAACAGCTGGTTATAAAATAGGCTTTGTGTTAGTTACGTGACTTGTCCAGCTCTGGGCTGACATAAGTGTTCTGAGCGTGTGTAAGCTAGGCTAGGCCAAGCTATGATGTGTGGTAGGTTAGGCATATTAAATGCCTTTTGCTTTATGCTACATTTATTGGTATTTAACCCCATCGTAAGTTGAGGAAGATCTGTGTATCATACAATGCTGTTAGCTCTAGTCGTCATGTTGTCCGCATGGATGGCATCATCCCTAGCACTTAGATCCGGAAGTTTGTACCTTTTGACCGCCTTCCTCCGATTCCTTCTTCCCCTACCCTGACATGAAGCTTTTGCTCTTTGAGGCATCATCTTCAAAGACAGCTACCTCAAATAAGGATGTGGCCAGCCACAGGAATAGACGAAGAGCTAGCTGCCCCAGCCCTCGAAGCTTCCTTTTACAGACTTGTTTTACAGACTTCTGGGTGACTTAAATAAATGACCATTTGACTGATTGTTTTCCCTGCCTGCCCTTGAATTCCTGCTTTCCTGTGTTAAATTCATGAAGAAAGAGTGAACCTGCAAAAGCGAGGCACCCCACCCTTGGGTCCTAATAGAAGCATAACCACAAGCACATCCTCTCTCTGTCTGCAGTCTCAATTGTGTGGACCCCACGCATGCCATGTGCCTTCCAACGACACGCGAATAATACACGTAATTTTTTCCCCAGAGTTCTGTGATGGTTACTGCTGAAGTGTGTCTTACAATCAGGAAGTATCGCAAAGGCTGGTCGAGCCACAACATTGGTTGTGAAAAGAGAAATGTCTGTGTGGGCGTACCGCAGACCCAGATGAGTGCCCCCAGGCATTTCTACCCCAACCATCACTCCTGTTAGGCTGAGACCAGCACAAATTAGTATGTAGAACCATTCTTGCAATCCCACGGGTAAATCCCAGTTGATCATGGTGAATGATCCTGCTCACGGGCTGCTGAATTTGATTTGCTAGCATCTTACTAAGAATTTTTGCATCTATATTCATTAAGGATGTGGCCGGTAGTTTTCTTTTCTTGCAATATCTGTGTCTGGCTTTTGTATCAGGGTAATGCTAGTCTTGCAAAATGAGTTTGGGAGTGTGCCCTTCCCTTTGATTTTTTGGAAGAGTTTGAGGATGGTCAATGTTCATTCCCCTTTTAAATGTTTGGTAAAATTCACCAGTGAGGCCACCTATTCCTGAGATTTTCTTTGTTGGGAGATTTTTGATCACTAATTCAGTCTCCTTACTGGCAATTGGTCTGTTCAGATGTTCAGTTTCTTCCCGATTCAGTCTTGATAGGTTGTGTGCTTCCAGGAGTTTATTCATTTCTTTTAGGTTGTCCAGTTTGCTGGTGTACAATTAATTGTTCGTAATAGTCTCTTACGATCCTTTGTATTTCTGTGGTTATCAGGTGTAACGCTTCCTCCTTCATTCATAACTTTGTTGATTCGGGCCCTTTCAGAAAAATGTCTAATGGGATCATTTCTCCTCTGCGAACCACCCTGGCCCCCAAGTTTTGTTGTGTTACATGCTACTTGTATCTTATGAATTTTCCAAATAATTTTAGACTGTGATTTGTATTTCCAATAATAAAAAATCGCTTAAATCTGTTTTCTAGTTTTTAAATTGGTTTCCTGCCATGATTTGAAATGGTTGGTATAATCATCTTTCTCTTTTAGAAATCATGTTGTGATAATAGATTTTGGTCTTGATTGGAGGTCAGCAAATTTCTGTAAAGGGCCACATAGTATGGCCCTACAGGTATATAGTTTGTGTTTCAACTACTACTCTGTCACTGGCAGAGTTTCTACTCTGGCAGAAAGTATCCATTTTGACAGTATTAAAAAAAAAAAAAAAGAAAAAGAAAAAAAGCTGTGTTCCAAACGGTTATGTTCCAGTAAAACTTTACTTACAAAAGCAGATGGTGGGTTGAATTTTGCCTGTTGGTCATAGTTTGCTGACCCCTGATCTAGACAACTTTTGGTTTCTGTAATTTAGTAACTTAAAAAAAATCTTAACGTGTGATTAACTTTGATAAATACTTTCTGATCCCTAGACAAGAGGGCATATTCTATATACGTATGGTAAAATTTTAGTCTCTTAAATCTCATTTACGTATAATTCAGGCCATTTTAACTTTTTGGGGCGTCAGGTTTCTTAGTCTTTGACAAAGCAGCTCATTTCTATCAATGACAACAATTTTATGTGGCACGAAGAAAAAATTTTCCAGTTGTCTTTGCAAAACTCCCGGGAGTGAGCCAAAATATCTTTGTACGAAAGACTGAACTGTTAGCTCATCTCTCGAGCCCACAGGTATTTCTGATTGGCCTCCACAGTGTGATTGAGCGAGTCATTGATTGACCTAGCTTGAATTAGTTACCAATGTCTTGCTATCTGGAGATTTTACATCCCACACTCCATAAAATCTAAGATGTCAGGACTGATTTTAAGATGTGCCAGTATTTTCTATAGCACCGAGGAAGAAAAAAATTGCTGCTGATTATATTTGTCAGCCATCCCTGATTGTAAGACGTATCTCGATTTTAAAAATACTAAAATGTGAAAAAAATGTGCATCTTAGACTTAATGAATTAGCGTAAAAATCTGCATTTGTGGCTTGATACACGGGACGATCTAACAGCATTGGGACTACACTGTCATTTCACAGTAATGAGGCTGGGGTTGAGTACTAGCTGCTCCTTTTGAAGGTTTGAGGTTTGCGTGTTCCAGAATCCGCAACCCACCCACTAATTTGTCTAAGTTGCATTCAGGTGTGACCCCTGCTATATGGTGATAGACCCAAGCCAGATGCACATTTTGTATTCCCCGTGGAAATAGATGACCCCTTGCAACCTTGAGAGAATATTTGACGTCTCATTCTGCTGTGTTTGCACTGCAATGACTTCACAGCATCTGGAGCTTCCTTGACTAAATAATGAGCACTTTAATAAAGTATATCTGCATGATGGAAGAGACTCCTTGTGCTACGTCCCAGAGCAAGAAGTGTCTTCCCTTTATCTTTAGATAGATCCAAGCTTTCAAACTAAGAATCATGGAAAACGTGGTCCTTGGTGTCCTAGAAATAGTCACTTTGTCCCTCTTTCTTGCTACCAAATGATGAGAAACATTGAGGTTTTTTTTTTTCTGTGGAAGGCTGGACTATTTCCCTAAGTGATTTGTGTCCAGTAGGCTTTATTTTTCACGTAAGGACATGAGGCTAAAATATTTTACTGTTCAGTTTAATACAAACACTTTGCAATCCAGGTCTTTTTCCCATTGCATATTCTTGCTTCCTTTGTTGAAGATTAATCGACCATGTAATCGCGGGTTTATTTTTGGGCTCTTTATTCTGTTCCGTTGATCTATGTGTCAGTTTTTGTTTCAGTACCATACTGTTCTGATTACTACAGTTTTGTAGGGCATCTTGATGTCAGGGCTGGTGATACTCCCAGTTTTGTTATTTTTCAGGATTGCTTTGTCTATTTAGGGTCTTTTGTGGTTCCATGCAAGTTCTAAGATTATTTGTTCTAGTTCTGTGAAAAATGCTGTTGGCATTTCGATAGGGACTGCATCAAATCTGTAGATTGCTTTGGGTAGTATGGACATTTTAACAGTATTTGTTCTTCCAATTCATGAGTATGGGATGTCTTTCCATTTGTTTGTGTCATCTTCAATTTCAGAGTACAGGTCTTCTGGAGTACAGTTTTATATTTATAGTTTTCAGAGTACAGGTCTTTCACCTCCTCGGTTAAGTTTATTCCTAGGTATTTTACTATTTTTGGCGCAATTGTAAATGGGATTGTTTTCTTCACTTCTCTGTCTGCTGCTTCATTATTAGTGTCGCAGCCCTCTTTGGAATGTTCTATGCTTTTGGCTCCAAATCCTAATTTGTCTATCATAAATATAGCTACCCCTAGTTTATTTATTGCCACTTACCTGGCCTATCTTTGCTTATTCTTTTATTTTAGAACTTTTTGGATCACTGTGTTTTGAGTTTGTGCCAGGAACTGATAGAGGGTCGGAGGGCACGTGACATTTCCCGACTTGCACTGCATATAGGGTTTCTCTTTCTCCAGCATACAGTGCTTTAGGCTCACCCCTGGAAGGCTACCTTTCTTCTTTCCCACTTATTCCTGTAAGATCTCTTTTCCTACTTGTTTCAAAGACAGGCCTGGTTTTGGCATGAAGAGAGGTCTTGATTGGGTGTTTCCTCTCTTTCCTGGAAATTACTAACAGAGAGTGATATTACAGTGTCCTTGGGCTTTAAGTTTTAGTGTAGTAAGTTTTTATATTTCTCTGTACCCTCAGTGATGTTTTAGTGTAAATTTGGTGGAGACCAAATTTTAATCAAGAAGTTCTAAGGGTTGTTTTTCATCGCGGATCCTTCTTCAACTAGAAAGGGAGTTAACCAGCTGTGGGTTAATGTATCTGACTTCAGTGTTCTTAATTTTTTTTTTTTTTTCCGTTCAGCTTGAATAATTTGGGGGAAAACAATTTTTTATTTATTTATTTATTTTTTTTCTTCGTATTTCCCTTTCAAGAAACATCAAGTACGTTATGACCATTACTTGGAAACAATGCATAGTTTGGGTCTTGTGTGTTTGGTATGTGTGTGTTTTTTCTAAGCAGATGTTAAATAAAATCTTCAGGTCATGTGTGAGGCAGAATACTTAGAAGAATGTTTCAGAGCCCGGCCGACTTTAAACAAATTGTTAAATCCATTGTTTATTAAAGTGAAACAATGGAAAAGAGGAAGTGGTGGAGAGCTGCTTGGTTAATATTAAATGAAATTCATCCCTCTCCCCCACATCAGACATGTCAAACCACAGTGAATTATAAGCTAAATGAAGTTTTGAGAGCCAGTTTAGAAATCTTTGAACCAAACCAAAGCAAAACACAGCCCTACCGGCATGAGTTTCGTGTGCAATGTTTTGCCAGGTTGTTTTGCACAGACTGGCTGGGAGTCTTTGCGAGAGGTGGATTCTCAGGGTCAACGTTGGGGCTGCTCAGCCAAAGAGAAGAGGGGAGGTCATACGCGCCTCAGAAAAAGTGGATGTAGGAAGACAGAGAAGATTTTCCTGCTGAGGCAGAAGATCTGGCTCCTCTTTTCATTGACTGGCTGCTTGTTTTTTATGTTTCTTCAAGTAAGCTCAGTCATCCCCTCCAGAAAGACTGCAGATTCCCCCAGGAAGCTGAGCCAGCAGGCAGAGAAGGCAGCAATGGAGGGATAAGAACGATTCTTGGTTTCCCTATGGTGATGGTTAATTTTGTGTGTCAACTTCCTTAGGCCACAGTACGTGGGTACCAGTCTAAATGTCACTGCTAAGGGGATTTTTTTAAAGATAAGATTAGCATTTAAATTAGTCACCCTTGAGTAAAACAGATTATCCTCCATGATATGGGTGGGGATCAACTAGTCAGTTGAAGGTCTTACCTAACTGAAAAAAATTGAGGTTTTCTGAGGAAGAGACAATTCTGTCTTCCAGACTGCCTTTGGACTCCAACTTCGGCGTGAACTTTTCTCTGGGTCTGCAGCCTACAGTTTTGCCTTGCAGAATTCAGATTTGGCCAGCCCCCACAATTGGCATGAGATAGTTCCTCAAAATCTATCTATCTATCTATCTATCTATCTATCTATCTATCTCTTATTGGGTCTGTTTCTTTAGAGAATCCTAATTAGTACACTGACCAGAGTATAAAGAAGATACGTTACTCCATAGGCCACCTAGGCAAATGCCAGCTTCTCCTTTCTTTGGTAATAATTCAGTCATCTTTCTCAGACTATCTGTAGTTCACACCCGAATCAGAGAAGTCCTTAGGGTGGCTCCCCAGGGTCTACAAAGTCAAGTCCAGACATCTCTGGCTGTGAGTTAGTACCTGTTAAATTCTGGCCTCCTGTTCACTATCTTACCCATCACTGTCCAACACAAAACCTCTGCTCAAGGTCAATGGTTTCTCCTACTCTACCTGCACTTTCCAGAAGAATTTCTTTTTCTGCCCTGACATAGTCTGTTTCTCATGCATAGAATGTCCTTCTGTTTTTCTTTCTTTAATGCTTCCACCCCTTCAAAGAACAGCTCAAATTCTACCTTTTCTATGCAATGTCTCCTGACATTTCCTATTGGGCAGTTCCACTTGTATCCCTAGTCTGCCTCACTTGGCGATTATTCATTCTCCAATATTGATTCAAATATGTGCGTTAACTCAACTGTAGGATCCTGGGAAGAAGATACCAAGTGTTTTTACTCATTCTGCTTATCCCGTTATGCCCACTAGACTGCTCAGCACATGAAGGCATCATATAGTACTTGATAATCAATGACTGAGAGAATGTCATCTGGGGTTATGCAACTTACCTTCTGTCTTCTAGACCCCTAGCTATATGTTCAATTGTAGCTGCCACATACTTTTTTTTTTAATGTTTATTTATTTTGAGAGAGAGAGAGAGAGAGAAAGGACATGTGTGGGGGAGAGGGGGAGAGAGAGAGAGAGAGAGAGAGAGAGAGGGAAAGAGTCCCAAGAAGGCTCCACACTCAGAGCAGAGCCCAAGGTGGGGCTTGGTCCCACGACCCTGGGATCATGACTGAGCCAAAATCAAGAGTCGGATGCTTAGCTGACTAAGCTACCCAGATGCTCCTGCCACATACTTTCTATTAGGACAAAATGATCCTGTTTTGATGCACTTTCATTGCGAACAATGCCAATGACTTCCTAGAAGTTATTGTCCCTCTCACCCATTAATAAATTGCCATGTACTGCCTTGTGATAACTTAGCCTGGTATAATGATCTTTTAAGGTGCTGTTTGCTTATCCTGTGCTGTAATATCTCATCAGTTTATATCTCAGAGTTAGGATTTAGTATGCCCCACAGTGCCTGACACATGGTAGGCTCTCCATGAACCCAACTGCGGTATGAAGAGCATGGGGAGATGTTCCACGCTTTGCTGCAGTGTTCTCCCATTTTATACCTTTATGCTTTTGTTCACGTAGCTTTCCTTTGCCTGGAACGCTTTTCTGTCTCGTCTACCTCCAGATAATTCATCGTGTCCCTCAAAGCTCAGCTTGAATTTCACTCTTCTGTGATGCTTTTTTCACTCAGGCCATGCTCCTTTCTGGAGGTTCACAGTTAGAACTCTGTTGTAGAACTTGAATTGTGGTCATCTGCTTCTTTGTAGTTCTGTGTCTCAGCCCTGCATAGGACATGAGGTTCTTGAGGGCAGAACCTGTGTTTTATTAACCTCTGAATTCCCAGTCCTTGGCACATAATAGGTAATAAATTCTTGATGAATGAATGAAGAATGCATGCTAGTTAAAGTAGTTGAATATGCATGTTTTTGGAATCTTGCGCCTAAAGTAAACGTTCAGATGACACAGTATAAGGGGGGGGGGTCTTAAACTTTTCCAACTGCCCTCCAATTCTTTTCTCGCTGGTGGAAGATTATACTTGCCTTTAGTAGGAGGGTGTGCAATGACCTTCACTTTGTTATTATAAGAAGACAATATAGAATTACCCTCGGAGAAGGTCACTGTTTCTCACCATGAATGGTTATATAATTAATACCAGAACGCTCTGAGAGGAGTCTTTGGTGAATGACAGTGGAGGAACTGGGGTGCAGCATCAGGGTCCTGGGTGCTTGATGATCTGGAAAAGGATGCTGGGGATTCCAAGATGGCCTCTGGTTACTCTGAGATCCCTTGGCACGAGAACTCTGTCGCTTGCAGGTACGTGTTGACTTCTCTTAGTTACACCAGCTCTGCTACCTTATGTTCACATAATCTCATCTTGAGTTTGGGAGCCTCACTTTATGTATAAAGGGGGATTACAAGGTATGACTCAGAAATCAGTTGTAGGGACTAACAGAGATTGTGTATTTAAGAAATGATACGGTTCTTTGCAAATGGAAGAGATTAGTGTGCTATTTTGTGTTTCTTTCCAGTAACCCGGTACCATGCCTGGCATATAATAAGCATAGTTTTTAAATGTCACATACTTCACATATACAGTGCACAGCTGTGGCCACGGTTGGGATTCCTGCAGACCTGTTTCAGGATTGAACCAGGAAAAACGTTTGCAAGCAGAATACCTGAGCCACCTTTTTTTTTTTTTCTTTTTTCTCCCCATCAGTATCGTATTTTCCACTTCCGATGACCAGCCCGACGCAGTGACCTCCTTTTTCCCTTTTGCCCATTCATGTACACGCCTTCTTTTTTAGGACCCTCTATTGTTACCTGTTGGATGCAGGAAACTTGGCGATTCTTTTCTCAAGGCCTCTCTGCCCGGTGACAACATGGACTAGAGCGGGCCATGGCCAAGGAGGGCTTCTGGGAGCATGTCCAGCATATATTTTCATCAGTCTTTAGGGACTGGACGTCGTGTGACCTCTTAGCACACGGGAGATGCCCCTGACCTGAGGCTATGCCTCCTATAGCAGCTCCTTTCTAGTTCAGAGGCCGCTCCACTACTCCTGAGCCCATATTATTCATTTTTAAATACATGTCTGATTTTTGAGGATCTGTCCCTCATTTCCTGAGCTACACCCGAAGAGGACAGAGTTGAGTTTAAGGAAGAGGGGCTAGGATTCAAGGATAACAGTGGATTGGAGATAAGGTCAGCGTCCATCCTTCTACGTGAGCTCTTGGACACCATAGAAGGGATCCCACACTGAAATCATCCATCCTGCTGTGGGTGTGGCCCATTCTGCCCCACCTCGCTGCTGGTCACTCGGAGCTAGTATCTCCTGAATGCGCCTTGGGCAGTGATTGCGAACAGGTCCGCAGTCTGTGGCTGTATCATGTGGAGAAAATTTCTCTGGGGAGGAGGGGATCCTAAAAAACAGGAAATGCATAGTGGCATAGGTCAGAGTGTGTTGGAGTTGGGGTACTTTTTCCTCTGTAATTGGACAGTGTCTGAATGTGGTTGGTGCCCCTGGCGTGATGGTTAATTTTACACGTCAACTTTACTGGGCCTTGGGGTGCCTACATATTTGGCCAAACATGATTCTGGGTGTTCCTGGAAAAGTGTTGACACTAACATTTAGGGGCGCCTGGGTGGCTCATTTGGCTAAGCGTCTGACTCTTGGTTTCTGCTCAGGTCATGAGGTCATGGTTCCTGGGATCAAGCACCGTGTCAGGCTCCATGCTGATGATGTGGAGGCTTGGGATTCTCTCTTTCCCTCTCTCTCTGCCCCTCTCCTGCTCTCTCTTTCTCTCTCTCTCTCAAAATAAATAAATAAACTTAAAAACAAACCACAAGAAAACCCACTGACGTTTAAATTGGTAGTCCAGGCAAGACTGCCCTCCTTAATGTGGGTGGGCCTTATCCAATCAGTTGAGGGCCTACCCAGAACAAAAGGGCCGAGCCTCCTCTGAATCAGAAAGAATTCTTTTGCCTGACTGCTTTCAAACTGGTGTCGCAGTTTTTCCTGCCTTTGGACTCAGACTGAGACATCAGCTCTCATATATCTTGAGCCTGCTGGCCTTTAGACTGGAACTTCATTGTCAACTCTTCTGGTTCTCAGGTTTTCTAACTCAGACTAGAACGGAATCATTGGCGGTCCCAGTCTCTAGCTTGCCAACTCACCCTGCAGATTTTGAGACTTACCAGCTTCCAGAATCGTGTAAGCTAGATCCTTATAATAGATCTCTATCTTTCTATATGTACATCTTATTGGTTCTATTTCTCTGCAGAACCCTGACTAACATACCTGGTCTCTGCACAGCCCTGAGCTCTGCCTAAGATCTGCTGATTGGCCAGAATGACTGATAACGACATAAAGTTCACGGAGAGGTTATGGAACCAGCTCTTGTGGCCCTCTCCGGTGCCTAGTTACTAATTCCTGTCTTGTGTTTCCAGTTTGGCAAGATCAGAATTTCTGGTACTCGAGCATGGCCTGACCTAGGGCCTGACCCTTCTCTGTCTATGTCCTTCCAGAAGGGGATATCCTAGACCACTAGGGAATCTGGAGCCTCTCTGACAGCAGAGGTGGAGAGAATCTCTGCCTAATGGGCTTATAATGTGGCACTTAAGGATAAACTCAATAGAATACCAGAATTTGAAGGGAGCCAGTGCAATTGGTATAAGCAGTTTTCACCTAGGTATGCTTCTTGGTGTATGTTCTTAAAGGACAATTTTTTTTTTTTTTTTTTTTTTTTTTTTTTTTTTACTCTAAGACCTGATATTGTAAGTGTGGAAGGTTCAGAAACTTTTGCCAACTGTGAATGGGATGAGAGTATGTGGGGAGAATACTCTGACAGTGACATGTTACTGAATCATGAAGGAACATGTCCAGAACAAGACTAGGGTAGAATCAGGAGCTATTCTGTTTCTACTCTTAACTCAGGGGAATGACCTTGGGAAAGTCCTTTAGCTGCTCTTGGCCTCATATGTCCACTTTGCCCTCAAAAAGTGGCCCTCCTAGCAACTCTGAAGTATATAATACAGTATGGTTAAGTACAGTCACCATGCTGTACCTTAGATCCCCAGAAGGTATCATCTTACAGGAACCTTATTGTGGTAATCATTTCACAGTGCATACGAATATCAAGTCATCATGTTGTACACTTTAAACTTACAGGATGTTATATGGTAATTATATCGCACTAAAACTGGGGGAGGAAAGCGGAAAAAAAAAAAAAAGGGGGAACAAAGGCTAACAAAGAAAAAAAGTGGTCCTTGAACCAGCAGTCTCTATATCGCCTAGCAGTTAAATTTCTAAATTCGAAATTTAGAATCTCATGCCCTACCCCAGACCTACTGAATCCAGTTTGCGTTTTAACAAGATTTCCAAATAGTCTATTTACGCCTTAAGTTTGGCAAGCACTGGTGTGCAGGCAAGAGCATAGCATTTTGGGCTTATTTAGAAACTACCGTTCTCTTGGCCTGGACGCTTGTACGTGACTTTGTTCCTGTCGCTGAAACCCCGAGCCTCGATTTTCCTATTTGATGCCTGGGTATAAACATATTTGCCTACAGACCTAAGGCAGTTTTCATGAGGGTAAAACTAATTTAAAAGGTCATACACATGTATGGAGTGACTGCTGCGTGCCTGGGTCTCTGCTAACCACTGCAGGGTAAGGAAGTGAGTAAGGCACAGTTCTGGTGTCCAGAAACTCAGCCTCCGGCACAATGGGAAAATATGTAGGAAAGCACTTTGTAAATGCAAAGGGCCACCTAAATGTTAGCTATTATTAGTATTAATGGGGATAATAATACTTGCCCTACTTATGCTGCATGGTTATTATTAAGCTCAGGTGAGATAAAGCATGTCAAAGCCATTTGAAAAGCTGAAAAGTACTGACGTAAGAGCTTATTATTAGTATTATTATTGCCATCATGGAGTGAGTGACAATTAAGTCTAGTAGGGGAAAACCTAGATTTAATTACATTTACTCAGGCCTCCGAAGATCCTGGAGTTTAAATACCAAACCTGGGACTCTTAGTTGGACAGACAAGGAGATTCTTGCTTGCTTTTGCTTCCGTAGGGGACCTGCATTGAGAAATAAGAGTCTGTTAATACTTCTGCTATTTCGGACTATCTGATCCTGTACTTCTGCTATTTCGGACTATCTGATCCTGGAAGCAAGGACTTCTTTGCAGTTTATTGGCGACTCACTGAAATGCATCGACCTGTGAGGTGGAATGTTCTATCTGATGGGCAGCCTGAACTAGCACCACCCCTGCCGATTAGGATGTGGTCAGGTGGAAAAAATAGGGGAGGCTTATGTTCCGCGAGGTCCTCTATCTTGGGCACATGCTTAGGGGTGAGCTTCCGCTCTGTGTCCACAGAGCCCAGGGCATCATGCTGTAACCCTGGGTGCTCGGTGGCAGGCGACCGAACCTGGAAATCACCCAGTCTTCTTCAGATGAAGACACAGGCCTAGAAGTTGACCTGTCATGTGTACCTTGCTCTGGACCACACTTCGTGTTGATGGAGAAGGAACTCGACAGCTCATTTCTCCCAATTTCCGGTCTAGTGGCCTCTCACCACATCTTAACGCGCAGGAGACGCTTTGTGGTGGCGGTTCTTGTCGCTTTGAGTAATGAATGTCCCAGCGGGCAGATGGGTCTCATTGCAGTGTTGCTGCGGAGGTGTCTACCCTTTGATTTTTGCTCTTGATGGTGTAGACGCAGTCCCTGCTTTTCTTCCTTACTGGCTGTAGATCTTCTCTCTCTCTCTTTTTAAATCTATTTTTGTTAATGTTTATTTATTATTGAGAGACAGAGACAGAGCATGAGGGGTGGGGTGGGAGGGGGGCAGAGAGAGAGGGAGACACAGAATCGGAGGCAGGGTCCAGGCTCTGAGCTGTCAGCACAGAGCCCGACGCGGGGCTCGAACTCGCTAACTGGGAGCTCATGACCTGAGCCGACGCTCAACCGACTGCGCCCCCCCCGCGCCGCCCCCCCCCCCCCCCCGCCCCGTAGGTCTTCTCTCTTAATGCTGCTTGTGACGTGGCCAGCGGAAATTTTAAAGAGGCAGAGAAGGGGCAAGACTAACCTTTCCCTCCCCTGTAGTCGTCCTGAACGTTGCTTATTCTTTCGTTACAAACTTACAAGGGTCAGCTTTGCTTTTGTGTGATTTCCTGTGTGTGTCTGCCTTCTCCATCATTTTATGAAGCTCTGGCTGGGGCTCTGGAAGTGGCAGCTTCCCTATTGAAATCCCGTTTTGTCGCTTGGTGGCCCTGTGATCTTGAGCAGGTGACATCCTCGCTCCGAGCCTCTGTAAATCGAGACACAATCATTCCCGCCTTACAGTGAGAATAAAGCAATGCACATAACGTCATTGATCTGTGGTAGTCCGTGCTCACTCCGTCGGGGGGGGGGGGGGGGGGGGGGGGGGGGGGGCGCCCCCCCCCCCAACCGTATCTGATTAACCTCAGCCGCCCCCAGCCCACCCCCCCTCCCCCCACACTATACTCATCCAAGTAGACTCCCAAAGTAACAATGGCCTGAGCTCCCAGCATTACAGACCTTTCAATCACCAATGGGGTCACATATTCTGGTTATTGGTACTTTTCCAGGGAGGCGAGGTCAGCTTCTTTGCTAAGGCAGGCACGCCTACCCCCCACCCCCAAGCACCTTGCATCTGGTAGAAACTCAGTACGGAGTGGCTTGGTTCCTGCTTCTTAAACTTGAAACTCCTTAATTCAAAGATGTTTCCCCTTCGCAGCAGACTTCTGAGGATATCTGAGCTCCTCTCCCAGGAAAATGCCTTCTTAGCCCACTTGGGGTAGACATGGAGCCCCCAGGGCCTGGAAGAGCTGTGGAGGCTGAGGTTTCTGAAGGAGAAAGATACTTTTATAACAGAAGGAAGAGCGACTGTGCAGGAGGATGCGGTATTCAGGAGGAAGGTGGTGAAGAACGCGGAGAGAGAGATTTTGCGGACAGGGTGAGCACGATTGGCCGAAGACTGTGTCTTTGATGGGATGACCTTTACCCAGATCCCAAATAACTGGGGGAGCCCCGCGTGGCTGGCTCTCCTGTGGCCACTGGTGAAAAGCTGATTCTGCTTGTGGGCGGAGGGGATGGCAGACCTCGAGACTGTACAGCTCTGGGGTTTCACAGAAACCTGGGGAGGACCTTTCCAGACCTTAGAACCTGCGGTCTGATGCACGGTGTGTGGCATATAACAATTCAAGTAATCGAAGTCTAGAATGCAAGGGGCAGATGGCCCTCAGCTGACCTCTGGATCAGACTCACGGAGAGCCTGGCACAAAGTCACGCATTTCAGACGATATCCTGCCAGGGTTATTGTTTCTTTAGAAAGGGAGATGTCACAATTTCAAGGGGGAAACTGTTGAGTCCACAAGGCCGCTTTGGGTCACCTCATCCAGGAGTCTGTGCAAGCTCCCGTTAGACCCAGCCACGAAGCTGGCTTTAGGCACTGAGACCTCGGCCATGATCCTTGCTGCCCTCTATTTCAATATATACCACGGCAGCTCCCACTGGCTGTCAGGCATCCGGGACCTCTTAATCTTGCTTGCGCCAAAGGTAACTGTTACTTGCTCAGAACACCACCGCCCTCTCTGCCTTTGAGAGCTGGGGAGTGAGGCTGGCAGCAGGTCCTGCAGAACCATAAAGGGCGGTCACTAGAGGGTAGGGGTCACTAGAGAGTAGGGGTCACTGTAGCCTAGACTCCCTGTTCACTCTCCTTGCCTGCATGATCAGAAAGAAAAGCGACCAAACCCATATGCATATTTTAAGAATGAACGGGAGCGCCTGGTGGCTCCATTCGTTCAGCGGCCGACTTCAGCTCAGGTCATGATCTCGCGGTTTGCGAGTTCGAGCCCCCGCGTCGGGCTCTGTGCTGACAGCTCAGAGCCTGGAGCCTGTTTCGGATTCTGTGTCTCTCTCTCCCTGACCCTCCCCCGTTCATGCTTTGTCTCTCTCTGTCTCAAAAATAAAACGTTAAAAAAAATTTTTTTTTTAAATATGAGCTTTTAAATAATCTTGGACTGACAGAGAAATCAAAGCTGCAATCATAGATCACTGAGAAAAGAACTCGCAAGGAGAATACCGTTTACAAAACTTACACCAGTGTTGTTCTCAAAGGACGTGTCACTGTGCTGAATGTTTTCAGAAATAAACACCAAAATGTGGGAAGAATTAAATTAAGAGATGCAAGAAATTAGAAAAAAATATATACCTGAAGGGAGTAAGAAGAAACATTTGAAAGTTGATATTATTAAATTAGAATTTAATTCAGGGGGCACCTGAGTCGGTTAAGTGTCCAACTCTCGATTTCAGCTCAGGTCATGATCTCATGGTTTGTGAGAAGGAGCCCTGCATTAGGCTCCATACTGACAGCACAGAGCCTGCTTGGGATTCTCTCTCTCCCTCTGTCTCTCTCTGCCCCTCCCCGACGTGCTCGCTCTCTCTCTGTCAGAAGAAATAAATAAACATTAAAAAAATAGATTACCTGGGGTGCCTGGGTGGCTCACTTGGTTAAGCGTCGGACTTTGGCTCAGGTCATGATCTCACGGTTTGTGAGTTCGAGCCCCATGTCGGGCTCTGTGCTGACAGCTCAGAGCCTGGAGCCTGCTTTGGATTCTTTCTCCCTCTCTCTCTCTGCCTCTCCCCAACTTGTGCTCTGTCTCTCTCTCTCTCTCAGAAATAAATAAGCATTAAAAAAAATAGAATACCTAAAGGTAATATAATGGATTAATAAACCTTATAGATGGCACTTTTAATATAATACAATTGAACAAACCCTGGTTAATGTACCTTACAAAGGTAGTAGGGATACAAATATTTAATATCAAAAATAAGAAGTAGGATATATACCCTACAGAAAGAGGTGACTGAAAGAGTGAAAGAAATATTATGGATTACTTTAAGTCAGTAATTCTGAAAATGCTACATAAATGAATTATTTCCTTATACCTGTATATAAATCACCAAGTTGATTCAAGAAAAAATACAAAACCAAAATGGAACAGTAGCTGTAAAATAACTGCAAAAAAAAAAAAAAAAAAAAAAAGAAAAGAAATTTAAAGCACTACTACTAAAAACAGATCCTGGTATGCATCGTTCTACTATGTTCTTCTTTTAAATGTGTAAGGAAAATCCAGCGATCACAAAGTAAAAATGGACAGATTTGATTTTATAAAATCTAAAATTGTATTATGGCACAAGCTAAAAATATATTTCTAAGTAAAATGATAAATGAAAGGAAACACATTTGATACATATATATATATACACACACATATATATGTATGTGTGTGTATATATATATATATATATGTATTTATAGTCAATATAATTATTTGTCAATAATAAGCAAAAAGATACACATCCCTACTAGGAGCCAGGGAAAAACAAAACGAGACTGAAATACTGTGTTTCACCCATCAGATTGGCAAACTGAAAGACGTCTTCAAGCCATTAAACTGTCCTTTGCTGAGGGGGAAGTGACTGGTACTCTCACACGTAGTTGTGGAGATTATAGACTATTAACAACCTTTCTCGAAAGTACTTGCCAGTCCTTCTTAACAATGCAAAACATGCCTCCCTGTTGACCCCAAAGCCTACCCTAGGAACCTATTCCTCAGAAATAGTTACTAGTTTTTAAAGATAAACGGGTCAGGATATTTATTGCCTCATTGTCTTAAAACACCAAATGTCCTGGAAACGATCTGAATGTTCAGTATGGGGGGACGATTGTATAAATTACAAAGGTAGTAATACCCAAGTAATTTCTCGGGCCCAAATCTCTGGAGCTGTTCTTTACTTCAATTTTTATGTATACGCCGTATCCAGTCTACCAACCAGTTTTGTTGGTTTTCCCCTAAAACCGATTCCAAATCTGAATGTCCCGCTCACTTCCGTGGCTACTCCTTGGTCCAAGCCCCTACCATCTCTGCGCTGAGACTCAATAGTCTACTCGGTACCCCTGCTTCCACCCTGCTCATCCTGCTGCCAGTTATGCGCACGGGCACCGGAGTGAGGAATTGAAAATGTAAAATAAGTGTCCCCTCTTGCTCAGCACTCTCTGGTGTGTGTCCCCCATTTTGCACTTACGCCGATATCTACAGTCTGACCAGGGCTCACGAGGTGTCACTTGATCCTTTACCTGGCCATTGCTCAACCTGATTTCCTCCCCGTTTTTTCCCTTTGCTCACTCCTCACCCTTTGCTCAACAACGGCTACTTGCTGGTCCTTGAACATGTAATAAGGACCACTGAATTTGATGTTCTGTCCGCTTGGAACCATTCCCCCCCCCCCCCCGCCCCCGCCGGGTTATTGGTGTAACCTTTCCCTTCACCTCCTTTGTGTCTTTGCTTGATTTTACCCTTCTCAGACCATCCGGTTGAAAATAGCAGCTCTCCTGTGATCCTATCTACATGATGACACATTCTGAGGAAACTCAAGTCCCAAATCTAAGAGAGCACTGAAGTATAGTTGAAATCGTTGCTCAATTCCTCCAAATGGCTCCTAAAGGTGGGTGACAGCAGTGTCCCCCATACCAATTTAAGTGTTTAAATGCCAAGCACTTTACGCAGATTGTCTCATTTATTTTCTGTGTATTCGCTTTACTTATTCGCAGGTCATGAGTCCAAGGTTGACTGACGTTATACAACTAGCTCATGATCTCCTGGAAGTTTAAGGGGTGGGAGGCAGGATCGGAGTCCCCAGCAGTGAGGCTGGGTACTACAGGCTGTCCCATCTCACAGGGCACTAGGCATTTCTTCGCTTCTCACTCTTGTGCTGTCTCCCAAAGCACAGCAGCTGTCTTTAATTTCATATTTCACTCTCCAAATTTCCCCAGACTTCTTCCTAAAAGCCAGCCCACACTGGCTAGTGGCTCTCCCATATACTGTGCTCCCTCTGTGCCTGGTTTCTTCCTCCTTGGTCATGTCACGTGTAAAACACTTCGGAATCCTGGCTTCCTGAGCTCTGGAACACTCCCCACTTTGTCCTCATTTGCACAAAAAAAACCCCAGGAGGCAGCCCAGGCACGCCACAGCCTCCTACAAGCAAGGAAGGGATGGCAGAGGAACCTTGTTCCACTTACTCTTAGGAGATACTTCTGTAGTGCGGAAATACTGAGCACATATTTGTTGAACTACTCCAAGGGGACACGATTTCACCGCCTTCTCAATTTCTTTTTTTTTTTAAGTCGATTTATTTATTTTGAGAGAGAGAGAGAGAGAGAAGCAGAGAGGGAAGGAGAGAGAATCCCAAGCAGGCTCCACACTGTCAGCGCAGAGCCTGATGCGGGGCTCAAACTCACCAACTCTGAGATCATGACCTGAGCTGAAACCAAGAGTCAGATGCTTAATGGACTCAGTCACCTAGTCATCCCCTATCGTCTTCTCAATTTCTATAAGACCTATTACCATTTCCATTCATTTCACCCTTGTATTCGACTACACAAGGCGACTGGTAGCTGTGTTGCTTCGAACAACTTATTTTATTACTTTGCATCTCTGTTTCCTCCTCCGTAAAATGGGAGGAGTAATATCCACATTTCAAGTTCACTGTAGGGATCAAAGAACAAAAGATACCTATTAATACCTGACATATGGCTGACACCTATTCGATGTGAGTGATTTGGAGTCAAAATCTGACTTACAAAGGTAGTAATACCCAAGATGTGCATCTTTCCTCATTCTGCAATGCTTTGTCATTATATTAGCCCTGAGGAAATCTCTGGAAAAGTAGCCTAAATTTCACAGCAAAGAAACTGGTTTGATGAAGATTACATGGTGTGTAAAAAAAAACAAAACAAGCAAACAAAATGCATATAAACATGCTTCCAACTCCCCTGTACGTGACTTCCGGTCAGACATCTCTAAATATAGCTCCTGTGGATTCTTTGAGCATTGGATGCATACATAGTGATGGGGAAAGAAATGGACCGAGAGAGGGGGTTTGAGTTCTGGTCCCACCTGCCTCTAACTAACTGTGTGATCCTATTCAAGGCACTCACTTTCCTTAGGGCTGTTTCTGTTTGTTCGTTTGTTTGTTATTGTTGTTTTTGTCTTCGATAAGAAATACCCCGAAACTCAAAAGTCTGAAAACAACAGAAATCTCTGCTTGCTTCACAGGGTGGCTGGGTCAAAAAAGGTAACCTGTATTGAGATATCTTATCTATCATAAAATATTATCAACTATGAGAGGTCATTACAATAAATTCAAAGTCTTCTCTTCAATTGAGGACAGCTGTAAATATTCCCTCCAGTGTCAGATTGCCAGGCACAGAAGGTGTTGAGAGGCTTCTACTCCCTCTTCTGGGACGATGGTGCTCCAGAGTAACTGTACCAGCATCAGGATTAGGAAGGGCACGATCAACAACTGGATCTTGAACTTCACAGGCCATTGGATGGCTCCCTCCACCTCTGATAGCACTGTGACTCAGCTTTGGGGGCAGGGAGGGGGATAATGGCCTGTTGGCCATGGAATGATCTCTCTCTCTTCTATCTATCTGCCTGTCTATCTATATAATCTTTTTTTTTTTTCAATCATGTCAGAGTTTCTTGATCCAAATTCCTCTTTTTGCTATAAAAGCTAAGTTTACTCATTGCCATAAAATACGAATGCTCCAGAATGGCTGCCTGCCACACCAATAAAGACACACATGCACCTATTATGTCTGTTTCTGTCCGTCTGTCTGTGCATCCTCCATCCATCTGCCGATCTGTCCACCATTCCAAACTTTTGTTCAACCCCTCCATTCGATCCTACCTGCTAGAGTTTATCCTTTTTTGGTATCTTTTGCCTGCCTCTCAGTCTCACCTGGAATGAGAACCTTGGCTTCCGTCCAGACAAGCTTCATTCAACTTGTTCTCAGCCAAGTGATGGTCTAAATTTGGAACCTCGCAAAGTTTTGAGAATGTCTTTCAACCTTCGGGTGATCATCTGAACTCGATCCAAACCTTCATGCTTGAAGACTCTGCTATTGTTAATCACGGCTCCTGTTCACTGCTGGTCACTCACCTGGCTATTTTCCTTTTGCCTGGGAACTGACCTTGCATAAATTCCCTGGATTGTTTAAAACCAGCTGCATGGCAGCGGCTGGTTGATGATGGGTGAACCAAAGAAGGTTGATAGCTTTCAGCTCAGCCTTCCCTGGACCAGGGCCCAAATCTCTAGGCTTCCTATAAACAAATGCAATTCACCTGAAGAGCAGCTTTCCCTAACAATTGTTTATGGTGCAGTCTGAGCTCAAAAGCTTCATGAGAACTCTTGACCAGAAAGCATGGGCATAGATGAGGACTTGAGAAAGAGCTTTTATTTCATTCTTGGCTTAAAAAAAGAAAGTAAAGGCAACATGTTCTTTTAAAAGAGAAAACAGCAAAACAGGTTTTACAAGGGCTGGATTTTTCAGTTCTGGAGTTTCCCACACTATCTATGAAAGGCCTTGGCAAGGGCTATTTAGGGTGAAAAAGATAAAAATAATATCTTACAGTCATGGAAAGCTTTATACTTTAAATGTCTTTGCAACTATCATTGATTGCAGGCATAATCTCTCCTAGGCCCTGGGCTAGGGGAACAAAGAAATAAAGCAAGGTCCTAACTTATAAGGAGTTTGCAGCTTAGTAGAGGGAGAGCAGCTCTGAGGTCAGCAGACGGAACACCCACGGTTCCTGCTACCACACCTGGCATCCCTGCAGGGGAGAGGAGGGAGGAGACGGTTGGTTCTGTTGTGTCCAGCATAGCGCTGTTTGAAGAATAAGAGAAAAACACTGTAAAATACCGAAGGTCGAAGGGAACTTCGATGTTAAATAATCTTACCCACTCATTTTAGTGATGAAAGAACTTCATCCAGCCACGAGGTGACCCGCCTGAGGCCAGGCAGCCAGGTTTGCAGGGCAGAGGGACTAGGACCTCTTCCTTCAGTTCCCGGGCAGTACTGGTGTTCTCCCCCAAATACCGTGCATCCTCCGGAAGGGACTGGCGCGCTCTGGTGGGACATTGCACTCTGCTGGTGGGGACCCGCTTCTCCTCTTCCACCACGCAGGGCCCATTCAAGGCCAACGGCGCCTCCAGGCCCTGCTCTCTGCCTGGACCCTCCGCACTCTGCTGGACGACCAGTGCTTCGGTGCTCAGGGTCTCCCCAGGAATCATATTCTCAGGCACTCTAAGATGTTACTGATTTCATTTTGGCATCTCTCCGAGTATAGCATTCAGTAGCAGGTCTCAGGAAGAGCGGCTAATAGTGGACTTTCAGGAATTTCCTACAGATAAATGTGGGGGGCAGGGGAGTTCGCCTGTGTCCTCTCCATCCCACCTCAGCTACAACCACTTTAGTTTTAGGGGCAGTGAAATTGTGTGTGTGTGTGTGTGTGTGTGTGTGTGTGTGTGTATGGTGGGAGGGCGCAGAAACCCTCTGTTGTTAAAATCATTCTTTACCTCGCGGGGGTATGCCGGGAAGCCATACGGTTGCTCACAGGGGAACTGGGCAGAGAAGTTACAGTAGTTTACAGGAGAAGATAGAAGTGAAGTGAAAGTCAAGGTCACAGCTGGTACGGGACCTCAGTGCGCACGCTTCTGGATGGAATGACACTTCCTGCTTCCCAGCCCCTGGCTCAGTGCAGACACCCTCGGGTGCAGGGGAACCGTGGCCGGAAAACCAGATTTGGAGGTGACCATGTGAATCCTTCACCCTCGGTGCACTTCATGTTGCCTCAGCCTACTCCCCTGCACGGGTCTCGAAAAGATAGTAGTTTATTTCGCCCGGTATTTGACAAGCACTTTATTTCGTGGGCCTATTTTGTTGCTTAATTCCTGGTTGCTTTCTGGCTCTATGTGCAGAATATTAGCTCCTGGGACAGTGGTGTGTGTATGTGTGTGTTAATCTCTATTTGTCAACATATTAAAACAATAAAGTTCCACAGTTTCCACAGTTTCATCTGGGCAGCTGAGTTTGGTGCTATTTGGATTCTGAAGGCCTGGATCCCAGAGTATCTAGGCTAAAAGTTTTCAATTTGTTTAAAGTCATAGAATTTTCAGGTCAAAGAAAAATCCCAGAGTTGCGGCTAAGAATTATATCTAGATCTAGATCTGTATCTTTATCTGTATCTCTATCACTGGATCTATTTCTAATTTTTATTTTATTTATTTATTTTGAGAGACAGAGAGCATGTGAGCTGAGGAGGGACAGGGTTGTGGGGTGGGGGGGGGTGGCGTGGAATCCCAAGCAGGCTCTCTGTTGTCAGCACATAGTCTGACTTGGGGCTCAGTCTCACAGACCCTGAGATGATGACCTGAGCTGAAATCAAGAGTCAGATGCTTAACCAGCTGAGCCACCCAGGCGCCCCTGGATCTGTTTATATTTACCTCTCTCTATCTTGTATATTGTGACTGGCCCTTATTACATCGAGTATAATGCTAGAAAGGAGCCAAGGATGGGAGCAGGTATAGGAAGAAGGTATATGTTATAATTTTTCAGTATAGCATGACTGAGTTTTTATTTTTTCTAAATAAAAATATTTATCACATCCAACACAAAAGGGAACCTATCCATATTTGTACATATTTAAAATATCAGCTAATAAGGCAGAATTGATATCAGTTTATAGCAAAGATCCCTGTAAAGGCTATAGGTCTCTAATGATCAGATGCTTCAAAGAAACCTGATGTTTTGCACAAGAGACTGGTTTCCTGCTAAGGCTTCAAGCCAAGTTCTCTGCTTTCCAGCTCTGTCAGTTTGGGAATATTACTTCCTATGGGCCTCAGTTTCCTGCTCTGTAAAACCAGGGGAAATACTGTTATCTCAGACAATTATGAGAATTAAACAGAATATTAAATTGCTTGGCACATGGCCGGCATTCGATAAACATTAGTGTCCTCATAATCTTCTAACCCTTTCTGTTTACAAAGCACTTGCACCTTATTATGGATTGAGTGTTTCTGTCCCCCCTAGAAGTCGTATGTTGAAGCCCTAAGTCCTCATGTGATGGGATTTGGAGGTGGAGCCTTGGGATACAATTAGGTTTATATGAGGTCATGAGGGGTGGGCCCCATGATGAGATTAGTGCCCTTGCAAGAACAGATTTCAAAGCTCTCTCTATGATGTGAGTATAAAGCAAGAAGGTGGCCGTCTGCAAGCCAGGAAAAGAGTTCTTGCCAAGCACCAAATCAGCGGGCACTTTGATCTTGAACCTCCCAGCCTCCAGAACTGTGAGAAATAATGAGTAACTAGAGCTAGAACAAGAAGGCTCAGGCAAGTCATGAAGCCCCACCTTAACAAGATGGAGGCTGATTCAGGATTAGAGCCCCTGTCTCTAGCGGCTAATGTAGCATTCTTCAGTGATCTCGAGCTGCCTCTCTCTCTATGACGATAAGGGCTGTAATGTCAGACCCGGAGAGGGAATGGGGCTTAATCTTATTTTGTTGTTTCTGATTCAATTCCTTACTTGGATGGCAGCAGTGCCTCTCGACCTGGGGCGATTTGATCCCCCAGGCAATGTTTGATTGCCTCCTTTTCGATTGGACTCAAGGTACCACTAGCATCTAGTGGTTAGAGATCAGGGATGCTGTTGACCCTCCCACAGTGCCTTGGACAGACCTCATGGTTGTGAAACCCTGGGTTATGGTAGTATAACGGAATGTGTCCTTCACCCATAGATGACCTTCCTTGGATTGTTTGTCTTCTGCCATGGACTCTGCCAAGTCTGGGGATAAAATGTCTGGCCGTAGAGTATAAAAGCTACAAGAGAAAAATAACCAGTCTCAGAAATAAGAGTCCTTGAACACTTTTAAAGAACATAACGGCCTTGACAAACTCATATTAGAATAATAGGAAATACCTCAGATAAATGATTTCTCAGTCCCATTATCAATTAAATCATCCTTATACATACTAAAAATATGAGACATCTAAATCTTAAACCTTATTAGTAAATATTCACAAGATTCTAGAAAATGGCTGTAGATCCTGAACAACTGACAAACCATATTCTAGAACACTCCTCACAAGTCTCTTATTAAAGAAACAAGCTGAAACTTGGATTAATTGGGTCCCTGGCTAACTGGAACTGCTATAATCTTGTTTCTCGGAAAAGATAGTAGTAACAGGGAAAATAATTCATGAAGGGATTTAATTGTGTCATTTTCTAGGATTGGTACAAATTCTCACAACCCCCTGATGGTGCTGGAAAAGGTTGGTATATGATATAAATGATACTAGAACCTTGAGACACTCAGTTTTCCTGGACAGATTTTGCATGACTTTGCCGAGGCAAGAAAGTAAACCTTTGCATAAGCGTAGACGATTGGGGGGAGAAATGTTTCAAAATGTTTTCCAAGGGTTCCACGTTGATTGCCTGGAAAAATCAATACCCCAGGTGCTCTGGTTAATAGGGTTTTATTGCAAAACCCTGCCTGTGTGCAGGATTGAGTGGGGGCTTGACAAGGGTGCAAAGGATACACCCTTCACTGCACACATTTTACTAGAGTAAAATGTTTTGCTAGTGTTTCTGCAAGACACTCAAAGAATCCATCCCCAGAAGAGCATCCTGGGAGGTATTAAGTTGAGGGATGTTTCATGACAGTGACCTTCACAATTCCTCCCCCGAAGCACACTCAGATTGTGGCAAAGGAATTCTTCCTTTTGAGGAGGAGGTCCAAGGAGCTCATGGAAAGATCTGAGGGGTGGCTTGGCAAACCTCTTCTTTTAAGTGACTTTTTATTTTCGAAAAATTTGAAATCCACAGGGGGAAAAACAACTACAGTGTTTTTGAAAACTGTCATGAATGTTACATACTTTTTTAACCGAGGTTTTCCAACTGATGCAATCTTGCAACACCGCCTCCATATCACTTCCTCTATAGAAACACGCTAGCTTCGTGCCAAGCCATTCGAATAAGTAGGCTACATATATCATCACTCCTAAATACTTCAGCATGTGTCTCCCAGGGGAAAGATAACTGTCATGCACAATCACACCCTTAACAAACCTAAGGAAATTAGCACAAATTTAATATTATCACCCAACAGTCCGTACTCAAACATTCCCTATTGTCCCAATAATGCCCTCTCTAACTTTTCACTCTTCCGTTGCATGTTGTGCCCCTTTGGTTTCTTCTAATTTAGAACAACTCCCCAGAGTTCCTCTGTTCGACATGACGTTGACACTTTTGAAGGGTCTGAGATTGGTTTCCTCATGATTAGATTCAGGTCAAACAAATTCTGGCAAGAACATCGTGTACGTGATGTTGTGTATACTCACTGCATCACACAAGAAGGCATAGGGATCTCAGCTGTCTCACTACTGGGGGATGTGAAGCTTGACTGTTTGGATGAGGTGGTCTCTCCACTGAAAAGTAAATTTACTGTCCCGCCCCCCAATTAATCAGTAATCTGTGGGATGATACCTTGGGATTTTGTTTTTCACAAACATTGATGGTCTTTGCTTGAATCCATTATTACATTGGAGGAGTTTTTACTTTTATTAGTTTTTTTTTACATATACTAGTTGGCATTCCTGTTCAAAAAGAGATTTCACTTTTGTCCCTATTTCTCTTCCCTCCCCTCCCTTCTCCTCTCCTCGCCTCCCTATTCCCCTGTTTCTCCCTCCGTGTCTCTCTCTGTTTCTCAAGTATCAGTATTAACTTATGCATTTTTTCTTTTTTTTTCTTTTTTTTTCTTTTTTTTAAAAAAAAATTTTTTTTCAACGTTTATTTATTTTTGGGACAGAGAGAGACAGAGCATGAACGGGCGAGGGGCAGAGAGAGAGGGAGACACAGAATCGGAAACAGGCTCCAGGCTCTGAGCCATCAGCCCAGAGCCCGACGCGGGGCTCGAACTCACGGACCGTGAGATCGTGACCTGGCTGAAGTCGGACGCTTAACCGACTGCGCCACCCAGGCGCCCCAACTTATGCATTTTTTCAATGATTTAATTTACTGCCATTGTGATTCTTTTCCCTGCTGTCCCCAATTTGGACAATGAGAGACGCTTAAGACAGTTCTTGAGTTCCTTTGAACTGTCTCCATTGGTCTTTAAACACTTGCTTACCTTCTTGCTTATACCCCTTCGGCTTATTTTGTCCTTTCCCTGTCCAGGCCTGAAATCAGTATTTTTCAAAGAATTCTGGTTCCTGTTAGTGGGGAGTGATATTCAGAAATATACACAACATTTCACACTTACGCACCTGATTCACGTAGAACATCACAGAATTTTTCCTCAGCTTCTCTCATTCCGTACTTATATTCTCCTCCCCTGACTCCCTACGACATCAATTTATTGACACATTTACTCTCCATTACATCACAAACAAAATAGTTTTAAAATTATAGTGCAGGGCGCCTGGCTGGCTCAGCCCAAAGAGTGTGTGACTCTTGATCTTGAGGTGGTGGGTTCGAGCTCCAGGTTGAGTGGAGAGATTACTAAAAAAAAAAAAAAAAAAAAAAGCAAACTTAAAAAATAAAATTATAACACTAATACCACTAAGAAAATCAAGAAATTTCACAATTTCTTTGTAACCCCTCTTAAACTATATCCCTTTATGTTTACATGACTTGAAATGATTATTTTTCTCTGTCTACATATGTTTTCGATTTCATATACAGGTAAGGTCATTTGTTACTGTTTCTAGAGTTTGTTTTTTTACATCATTTGTGATTTTTATTTTTATTTATTTCTTTTTTAAATTTTATTTATTTATTTTGAGAGAGAGAGAGAGAGAGAGAGAGAGAGAGAGAGAGAGAGAGAACATGAGCAGGGGAGGGTCAGAGATAGAGGGAGAGAGAGAAAATCCTAAGAAAGCTCCATGCTCTCAGTGTAAAACCCTATGTGGGGCTCAAACTCATGAATTGTGAGATCATGACCTGGGCCAGAATCAAGAGTCAGATGCTTAACCAGCTGAGCCACCCAGGTGCCCTTGTGACGTTTATTTTTTGACTATGTAAATCTTGGTATGGTTCAAAAGTCAGAGCTGTATAAAAAGATACTCAAAGAAATTTCATTCCTTTCTATAGTCCCTCTACCCAATTCTCACCACCTATAGGTAAGCATTTTTATTAGTTTCTGGTTTCTCAGACCTATTTTACCTGTTCAAAAAAGTAAATGGCTATGTAGGTATATTCTTGTTTTCTCACATTTCTCTTACAGAAGGCAGCATACTCTATAACCTCCTAAACAGGTTAACACATAGCATGAGAAATGCAGATTACCTCCCTCTTCCCTCCCCACAGTGCTCCCACTTTCCCTGAGCTCCTCACTGCTCCCAGTTTGCCATCTGTCCTCCTCGAAGAGTTCTAAGTGTGATGGGCTCTGTTTGGAGAGCATCTCTGAGCACCGCATTGGAAGCCCTGTGATCTAACCCCACTGCTGCCCTGTGATGCTTACAGTGTTTTCAGTATGGTCCATATTAGTCTCAAGCTTCTTGTGCCTGCAGTGGTTCCTCATTCAGAAGCCTAGGTTGCCCCTTAATCTTGACACAGATTTCATTACCTTGCAAATTTCAAGACTCTCCTGTTAGGAGTTAAACTATTAACACAGTATTTTCACTTAGGATGTTTTATATATTGTTCCTTCTAGCATGATGGTGGGGAAGCGGGGGGGTGGGGGGGGGAAGGCACACATCATGTTTCTCTTTTAACAATGCATGGCTTCCAAGGGAATTTGTGAGGATTAATTTTCTGAGCCAATTTAACTGGGGCAAATGGTGCCCAGATTCAGTATTATATTTGGGTGTGTTTGGGAGAGCGGCTCTGGATGGGATTAGCATTGGAATCGGTGCACTCAGTAAGGTAGATGGCCCTCCTGGGTAGCCTCATCCACTCCACTGAGGAGATGAATGGAACAAAAGGGAGAGGAAAGAGGGATTCACCCCTGTTTTGCTTTCTACCTGCCTGATTGAGCTGGGACTTCAGTCTTCTGCCCATGAACTGGGATTCAAACCTTTGGCTCTCTTGAATCTCAAGCCTTTGGACTCTTTTCAGCAGAGCTGTGGCAAGAGTGGCTTCCTTAAGGGATGGTTTGCTAATGCCTTGGAGAGAAGTACAGGGTCAGGATGACCGCAGAAAGAAGGGGCTGCTTTGTTAGGCTGGAAAATGCCACATGAAAACATGGCCCTTTCCCCAAGGATCTCTTAGAGAGGAAATCATAAACACAAGCCTTTGAAGCAGACTCTCCTGGAAAACCATTTATTGCTATAGCTTCATGGGCTTGGCTTTGGAATCCCATCTCAAGCACAGGCTCTAGTTTCAATTTGTTCTGCCCTGCCCAAGCAATTGGGTCATGTCCCCAGCAGCGTTTTGGCCACTCAGATGACTTTTAGAGACCAAAACAAGTTATGAGCACACGTGTCTGCTGGTGTCCTACATATAGAATACATGTCCTTTTGTTAACACATCTGGATGTCTGCCAGAGTCACCATATGCCCCTCTCAAAAGTGCTGCATTTTGTTCAACAAGGAACCAGTTTAACTCTGGGTCCCAGGGTGAATGAAAGCCAGAGGGGCTTTTGCTCATAGCATGAAAGTTGATCTGAACACTGAGGATCAACACTGAAGATCTCCCGGCGCATCACTTTTGTATCATCTTCTGCCTCCAAGAAAAAAATAATAATAAATAAATAAAAGCAGAATTACTTGATGAATATGAAGGATATGACCTAGGGAAAGAGTTTGTCTTTTCCCAAGCTCCCTGGTACAGAAGCTGGAGTTGGTGGTAAGACTTATAATCTCCATTCCAGATGGGGGTTTGGATGTTCTGTGGACCACAACCCTACCTTTGCCCAGATCTCTTTGACTTTGTCAGTGCCCTGGAAAGTGGAGACGTGATTCAAGAACGTGAATGGTGGGAGAAAGAGGGAGAGGAACTAAAATTTGTTGAGGGCCTCCTACAATATACTTTCCTTGGGAAAACCTAGCAATAACCCTGTAGGTTAACTACTCCTATCTATGTTCTATAGAAGAGTAACTGAGTCCCAAAGATGGTGAAGGTTGGAGCCAGAACTTGAACCCGGGCTTGCCAGCCCTTTCCAGTAAACCACACTGACTCTCCATACTGGTGTTACAATAAAAGATCCCTATAAAAGTGAAAATGTTGGGAAACTATAAAACAATGCCCAAGTTGGGAGCAGAGGCAAAACATTGCTTTCCTGTCCATTCTTTCCATTATCCCAGGACTAGAGGTGGAGAGTGGGTGGCAGAGGGTGGGACTTGTGAGGTGAGAGGTGAAAAGAATGCAAACAAAGGACAGCTGAAGGACACTCCTGAGAATCTGGGGAAAAGGACAAAAACGAATGGTCTTTTCCTCTCTCTTCTTTATCTTTTATTGTTTTTTTTTTTTTAAATGTTTATTTATTTTGGGAGAGACAGAGAGAGAGTATGTGAGCAGGGGAGGGGCAGAGAGAGAGAGAGAGAGAGAGAGAGAGAGAATCCTAAGCAGGCTTTGCACTGTCAGCATAGAGCCTAATGCAGGGCTAGAACTCATGAACCATGAGATCGTGACCTGAGCTGAGATTAAGAGTCGGACTCTTAACCCACTGAGCCACCCTGGCGCCTCTTTTACTGTTAAGACTTAAGTCCAGGGTGCATTAAAGACACTTTAAAAGGGTGCTTAAAAGACGCTTTTGACAACTGGTAGCTAAGAATAGTGGTTCTCAAACTCTTTGGTCTCAAGGCCATCTCACTTCATAAAAATTATGGAGGGACCCTCAGTGGATTTGTTTATGCAAGTTGCATTACTGATATTTACTAAGGCAGAAATTAAAGAAGAGAAAAGTTTATGCCATTTAACTAACTCATTTACTAGGAACAGTAATACAGCTATCACATGTTAACTTAAATAACACAAATAAAAAAGCCTATATTTAAAAAAATAATGGGGCTTTTTGTAGAGTGGCTTTTTTCTCTTTTTGCAAATCTTCACGCATGGCTTGGAAGGTAGTGACATTCTCATACTTTCTCTTGTATTCAATCTGTTGCCACACACTTGAAGTTTATGAAGTAGTACTTGGTAGGAGCTTCATACAGATACGTAGTTGGGAAAAAAAGAGCATTTTATTATTAAAAAAATTTTTTTAATGTTTATTTTGGGGGGGGAGGGGCAGAGACAGAGGGAGACACAGAATCCGAAGCAGGCTCCAGGCTCTGAGCTGTCAGCACAGAACTTGTGAACTTGTGAATCATGAGATCATGACCTGAGCCGAAACTGGATGCTCAACTGAATGAGCCACCCAGGCTCCCCTCTTGCACTTTCAAAGTATCTTTATCCACGCATGATTTTGTAATTTTTCTACATTGGTTATTTGGAAGATATGAGCTCACTGAGTCATACAAATCTTATAAATGTTGATTGGTTTCACTTAAAATCACATTCATTAACCAGTACATCAGAAAAGTCTCTAAGTATTGGAAAGCTATCAAGCTGATAGTAGCAGATACAAGTTTCCCAATATTCTTAGCTTCTCTTGAAAGTTCAAATTTCACCATTGGCAACAAATACTGATGACTTTTCAAAGTCTCATTTTGTTCATGTTCAAGAAAACGCCTGCCAAACGCACAAATCTAAATAGCCGTAGTATGGTGGCTAGGCATTCTTTCAAGTAAAAATGGGGCTCCGTGAAACAAGCGGGTGGTTCAGCTCAAGCTCAAGCAACCACACAAATGCCTTTTCTGGAGACAACCATTGTACCTTGGTTTGTGCCAGAAGTGCTTTCCATGTACTCCTGATTTTGTCACATTGACTATGAAAAAGGCACGCACCCTGAGGGCAAAATTTAATAACATTACTGCTTTTCTCACGCCTCTTCAAGGACATCTTAAAGAGAAACTGCCATTTTTGTGTATGAGGTTGAAGAATATGACTACCAGCTGAGTTTGGTGCCACTTCCTCGATTTATGTTAGTCGTTAGGAGATTTATTCACCGCGGCTCTTGCGCCATCACAGTTGGTCCAGGAGAAAACACGAGATGTTTAAAAACTATTCAACACTTGGAGTATTTCAGTACCACTTGTGTTTGCCATCAAGCACTCAGATAAAACATCTTTGGGGGCACCTGGGTGGCTCAGTCGATTGAACATCCCACTCTTGATTTTGGCTCCGGTCATGATCTCACAGTTGCGAGATCATCTAGCTCTGCATTGAGAGTGGAGCCTACTTGGGATTCTCTCTCTCCGTCTCTCTCTCTGACCCTCACCAGCTTGGACATGCCTGCACATGCGTGTACTCTCTCTCTCTCTCTCTCTGTCTCTCAAAGAAAAATCTTCGATCATTAATTGGTGCTAATATCAGACACATTCAAGCAAAACTGCAAGTCTAGCCATATCTATAGGTTCATCAGTAACAAAACAAAAATGCAATTTTGCAAAAGAGATACGAATCCAGTTTTCATATTTATAGCTAACCAGTTTGTCAAGTGACTATATTTTTGGCAAGTGGCAGGGGTCATGATTTTTTCAACCAACTTTTAATCCAGCAGGCGTTCAGCGGGTGTCGAATGTGGAAACTTTGTTAAAGTTTTAGTTATTACGTCCCCTTCTCCAACCAATGCTTTAGACACATTTAGAATCTCAACGTGACCCTGCCGTTTAACTGACACCCAAATGCTGCTCAGCAATGTTCTGCTTTGTAAGGCACACAATTTAAATGGTAAAATATGACCATCTATCACACTGAAGCAAAGGTGGCTGTCATTATACTTTTATTTTTTAGGTGCAGCTTTCCCCGGTTTCTTTGGAGTAGTTTCTTTTCTTCCTTGCGTCAAAGAACTCTCTGAGATGAAGCATTATCTTTTTTAGCATTTTAGAAATAGATAGTATGTACAGCTGTGGGTCGATAAATAAGTCTCCAGTCCCTCTTTTTAGCCAGCAATCTATCTTAAAATAAGAGGAAAACATATTTTAGAAACATTTGACTAAATTTTATTATATTCCAACATAATACTGAGATAGAACTTAGAAAGTTAAAAAAATTTGTTTAAAGTTTATGCAAAAGAAGGCAAAAATTAAATTCTTTTGGTTGTTGTGCTTCCATATACGTCTGCAGAAATGTTGGGGATTTTAAAGTACAATTTATTGGATGGGAAGGAGATAACATGGATTTTAGATGGCATAACTGAAAGCAGCTGGCAACATTTCAGTAGAAGTTTCGAGAATAAAGAGCTAATCTCAAATGTTTATGTACTAAAACTTCAACTTAAAAAAAATTCTGAAACGCCCAAGAGTATACAAACACAGATTCATTAGTCATCAGAGCAATGACATCATCACACACCATGTGGCTTGAGGAAAATACGGCTCTATGTTTGCGACAGAATAAACGTAAAACGGGTGAAGAACGTCTTAGTGAGACAACGAAGGTAATTTTGACCTTGTGGATCCCCTGAAACAACAAGAGCAGCTGCTTGTTTGAGAACTGCGGCATAAGAGGGAACTCAAGGATAGGAGGAAAGAAAGAACACGTTAACCATTTAGGACCCTGTTTGTGATCTTTAAAAGAGAAAGACGAGGGGACCTGGGCTTCTACATGATTGGCCTAAGTAGGCAATCAGAGAGGAGCTTGGAGGCAATGGTCCTATCAGGAGTAAAGTGTCGTTCATCTGGAATGTATTTTGTTGTGTGATTCTAACTTGACTCTTTGGAGAAGATTGCTGCCTGGGTGCCAGTTTCATGGAGCGTTGGGAACTCGTAATAGTCATAAATCAGTGTGGGGCCTTTTAAAGGTAAAAAGGGGAGAAAGAACGGAAAAAACGTGCATTTGAAAGAATTACCTTCCCCCTCCTGACCCTTCAAATCTCTAGTTCTGACTTGTCTTTTTGAGATCATACTCTAATAAAAACCTTGACTGTTTCTTTATCAGTGTTCCTCCATTTTAGTTTCGGATTCTCATCTCAACATGGCCATTTCGTTGTTTAGGATTTGGATGAGGATTGCCAAGTGTTAGAGAAACCATGCTGGCTCAGAGTTCAATAGGGGTATCCTAGTCCATTTGGGCTGTAAAAAAATACTATAAATAAGGTGAGTAACAAACATTTCTCATGGTTCTGGACACTGGGACGTCCAGGATCACGGAGCCAGGATAGTCAGTGTTTGGTGAGGGTGTCCTGGTTTATAAACAACTGTCCTTTTGCTGTGTCCTCATATGATAGAACGGGCAAATTGGCTCTCTGGGGTCTCCTTTGTAAGGGCCCTAATTCTATTCATGAAGGCTTCAACCTCACGACCTATTCATCTCCCAAAGACCCCACCTCCTAACACCATCGTTTTGGGTCTTAGGATTTCAACACGTGAATTTGGTTGGCGACACAAAGCATTTCATCCCTGGTCCCTCCAAATCTGTATCCTTTTCACATGCAAAATACATTCATTCTATCCAACAGCCCCCCAAATCTTAACTGGATCTAGCATCAACTCAAAAGCCTAAATTCACAGTCTCATCTAAATATCCTCTAAATCAGATATGGGTAAGCTGATTCATCCTGAGGCAGTTTGCTGTCCAACTGTGAACATGTGAAGTCAAACATGTTTATGTGCTTCCAAAATATAATGGTGGGATGGTGTGTGACAGGCATTCCCTTCCAAAAAACAGACAATGCCAAGAAGGAAGGAGTAACGGGTTCTGAGCAAGTCCAAAAACTTAAGACCCACGGGGGTGGAGTCTACCCCCACGGCTGCACTGGGCATTGCCCTAGTGGCGGCCCCCTGCTTGGATGGTGCCTCCTGGCCTCCAGGGTTTCCATCCTTTGAAATCTAGCTGGAAGGAGTCCTGCTCCCTTGGTTTCTGCACTCTTAGTGCGGTGGAGATGTCACCATGAGGAAGCTGCTGAGGCTGCTGCCACAGTTTACCACCTGTGCCCTCTGGAGGGGGTGGCACCCCAGCCCTCATGGCACCTAGCGCAGCCTATGAGCAAGACACCAGAATGCGGGGAGCAGAGCCTTGAGATTGTTTCTTCCCGTGGGGCTCTTACATTCTGGGTGAGTGGAGCCACAGCCCTGGGAAGATGCTTTCAGGGCCATTCTTCCATTGTCTTGAACAAGAGGTCCTGTTTCGATGTCCCCATTGTCTTGATGAATAACATCTTGCTTCAGAGCAAGAGATCAAACCATACTACTTTATTAAATTTGGCCACACCCTTTATGTTCTTTCCTGAACAAACTTTCTCATTTTTAACAATATGGATAAGCTGAGACTTTTTCCAGTTTTTAATTCTGCTTCCCATTTGACGAACAACTACATCTTTAAGTCATTTCTCTCTTCATGTTTTTTTATGATAGGTATTCATGAGAAGCCAGGCCCCTCCTTCAATACTTTGCTTAGAAGATTGCTCAAACACTAGAGTTTATCGCTCAAAACTTCTACCTTCCACAGAACACTAGGACATGAACACTATTTGGCCAAGTTCCTTATCACTTTGTAGTAAGGATCGCCTTCCTCCAGGTTTTAGTAACATATTCCTCGCTTCCATCCAAGAACTCTCAGAATGGCCTTTAACATCCGTATTTCTACCAACATTCTGTTCACGACCACTGAGGTATTCCTTAAGAAGATTGAAACTCTCCCTATAGCTCTCTTCATCTTCTGAGCCCTCACCAGATTTGCCTTTGATGGTCTTTTTCTGACACGTACCTCAAGACTCTTCCAGACTGTGCCATTATCCAGTTCCAAAAGTCTGCCATATTTTTAGATATTTATCACAGCAGAACCCCCATTTCTCAGCACCAAGTTTTTGTCTTAGTCCATTTGGGTTGCTATAACAAAATACCATGGACTGGATAGCTTATAAATAGCAAAAACTGATTCCTCACAACTCTGGAGGCTACAGTTCAAGGTCAAGGATGGCAGCATGGCTGGGTTCTTAGTGAAGACGCTTCTTTGGGTTTCGGATGGTCTTCTCTCTGTGTCCTTACATGGTTGAAGGGGTGAGCCAGCTCTCTAGGGTCTCTCTTATAAAGGCATTAATCCCAATTATGAAAGATCTGCCCTCTGATCTAATCATATCCCATATTAGGGCCTGCTTCCTAATACCATCCCCTTGGGGATTAGATTTCAATATATAAATATTACGGGCACACAACATTCTGACCATAGCAAGGTATATGATGTTGGGTTTTCATTGCCAATGATACTGTCTGGAAAGGAATGGTGTTGTTGAGAAAGCACAGTTGCCCTTCTGATTCATCCTCACTCCACCAAATTCTAACTGACCTATTCATAATTTCTGCTGCGTTATGCTTCTTTTTTCCCGACCCCCCTCCATTCCGTAAGAGAATATAAGATGAATTAAAAATAAAACAAAAATATAAACAAACAACAACAAAACTCTACAGCAGCACACACTTCATTAGAATTTTATGCAGTGATGGAAATTATTTATTTATTTATTTATTTTTTAACATTTATTTATTTTTGAGACAGAGAGAGACACAGCATGAACGGGGGAGGGGCAGAGAGAGAGGGAGACACAGAATCGGAAGCAGTCTCCAGGCTCTGAGCCATCAGCCCAGAGCCTGACGCGGGGCTCGAACTCACGGACCATGAGATCGTGACCTGAGCTGAAGTCGGACGCTTAACCGACTGAGCCACCCAGGCGCCCCTATGGAAATTATTTATATCTGCGCTGTCCAATATGGTAGCCACTAGCCACACTGACCGTTGAATCCATGAAATGGCTGGCACAACTGATAAATTGAATATTTTAATTTAGTTTAACTTAAATAGTCATGTGTTGCTAATGCCTACCATATTTGATAGCACATGTCTGGAAATCTTTGGCCTCAGCCAATATTTCCAGTTTCATTTCTTATCTTTGTACTTCTAAGCTCCTTGGGTTTTGTGATATCGTGATTTAAAATGGAGATGAGGAAAGTGCTGGTATTTCTTTCTCACAGCATCTTAACTTTTCCACTCCTTATCTGATGCAGTGGTCATATGACCAGGGATGCAACTACAGGGTCTGGTAGCAGGGATGTTTCCTAAGGGCCTGATGGGGGCAGAGTGTGCCTTTACCTTCTCTGACAAAATTGAGATTAACAATGGACACAGCCATATTGCCTGGTAATAGAGATATCCTACCAGTTCTGTGCCTGGGTAAGCTTACCCTATGTGAACACGAGTGGACTGAGGGGGAGAGCCTTTCTAGACTAGTATTGCTGCCTGCAATCTAGGCCAGCAGAGTCGTCTAACCTCATGGCCCATCCAAAGGTAGGAAAGTTTGGGTATAAATGGAGACAAGGAAACACAGTAGCTGGATAAGTGGCTCATGTAATAGGCAAATCCAGTATTTCAATAGCACCTTGAAAGAGGCTCAGAGCACGAGATGATGGTGTCTTAGTTTGAGTATATCAGGTGCCTGAAACAGTGAAGCCCTATATTGCTGACGGTACTTCTGCTTTTGGAACCTGATAAGATTGAATGGAAGCCTACAAATCCGAGTGATCGTGCAGTGGGAGACCTTTTGAGAGGATATGATGATGGAGTGAATAGTTATTAATGACGGAGTGGGATTCTCATAATGTGGCAATATATATATTTTTACTTTTATGGTGATTTTGCTATAAAAGATTATGTTCAAAGACCAGGGGATACATGGTGATATTGTGACTTATGATGTTAAAAAAAAAGAAACAGCAGTCCCAAAATAGAGTCCCCTGTGCTAAGTCCCATGTCCTCAAACTGACTTCATACATAACCTAATTGAAGTTTCAACTTCTCCCAGGATTGTAATCTTAAACCAGTCTGGAATTTCCTGGTTAGCAGTAGTAAGGCAATCCACCTGTAGATCCCTTCTATCCTCCAAAGAAAGAGGAAGTAATCTGCTCTTTCTTTGCCCCTGCCCCCTTCTGCCTATGAAAGTCTCCCATTTTATATGGCTCTTTGGAGGTCTTTTCTATTTGCTAGATGGGATGCTGTTCGATTCACGAATTGTTGAATAAAGCCAATTGGATCTTCAAATTTACGCAGTTGATTTTTTTCATAACGATAATAAGAAATATATGTATATATATAGCTTTTACTATATATAATATATATAGTATAGTGTATATATATAGTATATTTCTATAGTATAGAATACATATATATGTATATACATATATATGTGTGTGTATGTACATATATGTATATATATATGTATATATATATATACTTTAAGACACAAAGCTCTTTTTTTTTTTAAAGTAATTTTTAAAAAAAAATTTTTTTTTCAACGTTTATTTATTTTTGGGACAGAGAGAGACAGAGCATGAACGGGCGAGGGGCAGAGAGAGAGGGAGACGCAGAATCGGAAACAGGCTCCAGGGTCTGAGCCATCAGCCCAGAGCCCGACGCTGGGCTCGAACTCACGGACCGTGAGATCGTGACCTGGTTGAAGTTGGACGCTTAACCGACTGAGCCACCCAGGAGCCCCAGACACAAAGCTCTTAAAACACATGGAATTTCCTAAGTGATAAAGATGTGTTGTTAGTGAAAGGACTTTTGGATTACACCTAAGGATGGGGCTGGTTGCCAGTGCAGCCAGCCATGTTATTAAAGAATTGGGTAGAACTTTCAGTCCCAACCTCCACCCCTGACCTCTGTGGGGGGTGGAGCTGAAGATTGAGCTCAGTACCCAGTGGCCAATGATTTAATCAGGCATGGTTATGTAATGAAGCTTCCATAAACACCCTAAAGGACTAGCTTTGGAAAGCTTCTGGTTTGGTGAACATTTGTAGATTTGGGAAGAGTGGTACCCTCAGAGAAGGCATGGAAGCCTGTGCCCTTTCCCCATACCTTGCCCTATGCATTTCTTCAATCTAGCTTTTCTTGAGTTATATCCTTTTACAAGAAATCAGTAATCTAGTAAGTAAATGTTTTTCTGAGTTCTATCCACCACTTTAGCAAATTAATTGAATCCAAGAAGGAAGCGGTGGGAGCCTCCCATCTGTAGCCAGTAGGTGAGAAACACAGTAGTGGAGGGGACAGTCTTGAGGAACTGAAACCTTAAGCCGTGGGATCTGATGCTGTCTCCAGGTAGAAAGTGTCAGAATTGTTTTGAGTTGTAGGATACCCACCTGCTGTCACAGAATTGCTTGATGCTGTGGGAACCCGTTCCCCAACACACACATTAGAATTGGGCATTAGAATCATATATGTATATTATGTATATATACATAATATATATATATGTATGTATCTATATATATGTATGTATCTATATATAAAACTTATCTTTCCTCTGGCATTTATTCATGTTGTTTCCTCCACCTGAAATGCCTTTCTGATTTGTTTTTTGTTTTTTGTTTGGTGAAATCTTATTTGTGGCTTAGATGACAATTTCAATGCCATATATTTTGCTAAATTTCCCCATCCTTTCGTACCATAATTAATGGTTCCTTACTCTGTCCCCACAGAGTATTTTGTTCATGCTACCAATATAGCATCTATCAAGTTGTCTTTTTTTGCAGTTGTAATGTGTTTCTCTCTCCCAATCAGTCCACTGCAGAGGTCAGTGTCTATTTGTGACTACTTACGTTTTTTCCTAATGTTTCAAGATTTTATTCAAATTTTAGTTAGTTAACATATAGTGTAATATTAGTTTCAGGAGTAGAATTTAGTGATTCATCACTTACATACAATACCCAGTGCTCCTCACAACACATGCTCTCATAACATCACCCATTTAGCCCATCCCCCACCCCCCACCTCCCCTCCAGCAACTCTCAGTTTGTTCTTCATAGTTAAGAGTCTCTTATGGTTTGTCTTCCTCTCTTTCTTCTTCTTTTTTATTTTCCCCTATGTCCATCTGTTTTGTTTCTTAAATTCCACATAGGAGTGAAATCGTATGGTATTTGTTTTTCTCTGACTGACTTATTTCACTTAGCGTAATATACTCTAGCTCCATCCATATTGTGGCAAATGGCAAGATTTCATTCTTTCTGATGGCTGAGCAATATTCCCTATTTTATATATATATATATATATATATATATATATGATTTCTGGATACATATGGAATATATATATATACACACACACATATACATATAACATCTTTATCCATTCATCAGTGGATGGACAGTTGGATTCTTCCCGTAATTTGGCTATTGTTGATAATGTTGCTATAAACATCAACTTAAATTTAAGTTAACTAAAATGGAATGAAATTGAGAATTGATTTCATTAGTTGTACCTGCCATTCCAGGGATTCTGTAGCCACATGTTGCTACCATATTGGATAGGACAGATAGATTTGCATCATTGCAGAGATATGTGTGGTTTCTCGTCCCCAGATAGTTTAGAATTTGAACAAGAATAATGCACTTAAAAAATTGCCACCAAACTCATAGGGTGTAAGTTAAGTATCGGATGACATTAATGTGTAGATATTAAGTACTGGTAAAGAACCAGTGATAGTGAGTGATAATAAAGGTGCTCATCTTTGTGTCGCTAGGGTTTTCACAGTGTTTGAAAGAGAATAAACACTCATCCTGTCATGGCCACATCAAGGTGGTAGGGCTTATGGCACATTCAATGCTAGTATGTGAAAGGTACAACCACAAACCAGTTGGTGGGTTGGAGAATCAGGATGTTGGGAAGAGACTGTAAAACACTAAAGCCTCTTGGGATGGTAATAATGAGGGGAATGACTAAGGGGTTAGATACCGGACGAATTAGCAATTCTGAGCCAGGAATTAGACAAAGAAGATTTGTCAGATAAAATGTGGGCACTAAGGATTTTCCCAGACAGTTGTCTGCACCTCTGTGAAATGACTGGGAATCTTAGAACTGCCCTAAAGACACAACTTCTATCAGATGGAAGACAATGCTCACTAATTATTTATGAAATAAAACTAGACAAAATGTAAATGTATGTTATATATATATACTCAGGTACAAAATGTATGTTACGAACCACATAGACACTAAAGATCCATATACATATGGATCTAGAGTGAATACGTTCTGCCGACAGGAAGTTCACATTATTGATAGCGGAATAAACACATAGACAATTAGATAGAGCGATACAATAATGCTGTATTAATGTGAGCAGAAGATGGAGCCCACCCGTGAGAGTGCAGAGATGAGCCGTGAGCCGATCGTTTAATTCTGCTCTTCTTTTGTGGCCACGGTCTTCCATATAAGAACCCACCATTTGCGTCGTGCTGTGCAGGTGCAGAGATATTTGTCAGATAGGGGGATGGATGAACGTGCTTTACTTCTGGGTTTAGTAATCTGAGCCTCGCCTCACGATAGCATGGGAAGGCCCTCCCAAACTGCTAACTCTAGACCAGTGTCACCCCTGAATGCTCGGACGACTTTCCTTTCATCAGCAGGTAACTCATTCCACCAATGTTCATGGAGCATCTCTTGGGCACCCTGCAAACCGTTGGGTGCTTTGGAAGACAACGTGTAGGTAGGTCCTCTTCCTCAAGTAGCTTAGAACTTGAAGAAGAATAATGCGCTTAAAACATTGTCACCAATCTGATAGAGCGTACGTTAAATATCAGATGAATGGTATAGTTATTAAGGACTAGGCCAATTCAGAGGAGGAAGGGATATTTTCCAGCTGGTGTGATCCAGCTGTTGTGATTAATCAGCATGAGGATTAATCAGCAGGGGGATGGTAGCTGGGTCTGTTTTCTGAGGCCTTTACTGCTGACTTAGCCATTCCATTTCCAGTGGAAAAGTAGCAGTCTGGCTTCTTTTCTAGAAAAGTGTTGGCAAGTGGGCTCTCCATTGTAATTCAATGACCAGCAGCTTGATACAACTGTCACAGATTGTCTTTTTTTTTTTTTGAGCTTCTCCTGAATGTGAATTAGATCCTTTGGGAAGCCACAAAAATTCCTTAAGGTCACAAAAGAGCCATTCTGCTGTCTGGTTCTTGCATATTACAAAAGGACCTCTTATTAATTGCACACTTAGGAAAAACACGGATTCTTATCACTTATTTGTAATTCGTGGCCATGTGAAGCAAGATCTGAATTTGAACTGCAGTTTTGTCATTTGCCAGCTGTATGACTTTGGAGAAGTCAATCTTTCTGGTCTTTTCTCATTGTTCTCCCCACAGGTTTCTGCTTTTAATCCTGAGTATGTCAGTGTTACGTGACATCAGACCTGATCTGCTTATCCAATAGTTACCGTTTGGCTTAATACGGTCCAGATTCTCTAGGTTAGACATGTAATCTTTCTTTTTTTTTCTTTTTTCTTTTCTTTTCTTTTTCTTTTTTTTTTTTTTATCAGGGATTTCTTTCTGTTTCTAGCTTCTCTTTGGATATGGATTTCATTAGATCTCCAATATCATTACCTCAAGAAGGGGAGCCAGTCAAACCTCTATCAGGAGCACCGCAAATAGGGGCTTTAACTTTTAAACACTGAGAGGGAGACGTGTCCCTAAGTTCAATATCTACCATGACTGTGCTTTGGTATACAGATGCTGATATGGTATAGAGACCCTGAAAGGTTATCCAAATGAGGGTGGGACTCTCCATTTCTTTCTTCTCCAACACTTTTCCTTTAGTTGCATAGATCTTAGTGTCTGACTTGTGTTGTTTCTCTTCTTCCTGAAGAACTTTTTTTTTTTAAGACTATTTTTTTTTTTTAGAGCAGATTTAGGTTTGCAGCAAAATTGAAGGGAGGGTACAGAGATTTTCCCCTACCCTCACACATGCACGGCCTCCCTCATTATGAACACCCCTCGCCCGAGGGATACATTTGTTAGACTTGATGAACCCACACTGACACACCACGATCATAGAAAGTCCATAGTTTGCATCGCTAGAGTTTTCTGTTGGTGTTGGACATTCTGTGGCTTTGGACAAGTGTATGATGTCATGAGTCCATTGTTACAGTACCATAGAGAATAGTTTCACTGCTTTAAAATCCTCTGTGCTCTACCTGTTGGTGGCCCCCCCCCCCCCCGGCACCCACTGGTCTTTCTACTGGCTCCATAGCTTTGCCTTTTTCGGAATAGCAGAGAGTTGGAATCATACAGGTGTAACCTTTCCAGATGGGCTTCTTTCACTTAGACATATGTCTAAGTCTCTCCATGTCTTTTTGTGACTTGATAGCTCATTTCTTTCTAGCACTAATATTTCACTGTGTGGGTGTATCACCATCTATTTATTCATTCACTGACTGGAGGACATTTCGGTTGGCAAACGTGAATACAGTTTGCCATAAACGTTTGCGCGCAAGCTTTGTGTCCATAAGAGTTCCACTTTTTTGGATACATGTCGAGGAGTGTGCCTGCTGGATCATACGGTAAGAGTCTTTTAGGTTTGGAAGAAATTGCCAAACTGCCTTCTGAAGTGGCTGTACCATTTTGCGTTCCCACACATTTGTGTTGCCGCACATTCTACCCTGTATCTGATGTCAGTGTTCTGGATTTTGGTCATTCGAATAGGTGTGTAGTGATATCTTCTTGTTTCTTTAATTTACATTTCCCTGAGGGCAAACAATGTAGAGAATTTCCTTTAGTACTTCTTGGAGTGCCGTTTGCTAGCAATACATTTCCTCATTTATTTATTTATTTACTTATTTATTTATTTTTAAAGTTTATTTTTGACACAGAGAGAGAGAGACAGAGCATGAGCGGGGAGGGCCAGAGAGAGAGGGAGACACAGAATCGGAAGCAGTCTCCAGGCTCTGAGTCGTCAGCCCAGAGCCCAACACGGGGCTTGAACTCACAGGCCGCGACATCGTGACGTGAGTCGAAGTCGGACGCTCAACCGACTGAGCCACCCAGGTGCCCCTCCTCAGTTTTTGTTTGAGAAAGTCTTTATTTCTCCTTCACTTTTGAAGAGAATTTTGCTGAACATAGAATGTGAGGTTGCTGGGATTTTTCTTTCAACACTGAAATATTTTTACCGCACTTTCTTCTTGCTTGTGTGGTTTCCGATGAGAATTTTCAGTCCATTGTAATTCTTATCCTGGTTCCTTTATAGGTAAGGTGTTTTCCTTTACTCTGCTTCTTTAAAGATTTTGGTTTTGTCTTTGATTTTCTGCAGTTTGAATATAGTACGCCTAGGTATAAATATTATTGCCATTTATTCTGCTTGATGTTTTCTGAGCTTCCTGGAGCTGTGACTTGATATATAGCATCAGTTTTGGAAAACTTTTAGCCAGTATTACTTCAAATATTTCTTCTACTCCAGTCTTTATTTTCTCCCTCTGGTATTCTAAATTGTCTGTATATTACACTTAAAAATTTTTTTTCTTTTAATCTTTACTTATTTTTGAGAGAGAGAGAGAGAGAGAGAGAGAGAGAGAGAGAACAAGTGGGAGAGGGGCAGAGAGAGAGGGGGACACAGACTCTGAAGCAGGCTCCAGGCTCTGTGCTGTGGGCACAGAGCCCGATGTGGGGCTCGAACTCACGAACCGTGAGATCATGACCCGAGCAGAAGTCAAACGCTTAACCAATTGAGCCACCCAGGAGCCCCTGTATGTTACACTTTTGATATTGTCTCACAGTTTTTAGATGTTCTATTGTTACGTTTTTAATCCTTTATTTCTCTTGGGTGATGAGAAAGTCTGGGAAGTTTCTATTTGACCTATGTTCAGGTTCACAGATTCTTTTCCTGGTCATGTCCAACTACCAATGAACCTACTAAAGGCCTTCTTTATTTCTGTTAATAGTTATTTTTGATTTCTAGCATTTTCTTTATTTAAAATGTTTAAAATGTTTATTTATTTATATTGAGAGAGAGAGAGAGAGAGAGAGAGAGAGCAGGGGAAGGGCAGAGAGGGGGAAAGAATCCCAAGCAGGTTCCATGCTGCCAGTGCAGAGCCCAATGTGGGGTTCAAACTCTCAAACCATGAGATCATGACCTGAGCTGAAATCAAGAGTCGGACACTTAACTGACTGAGCCACCCAGGCGCCTAACATTTTCTTTAGTTACTTCTTTAGAGTTTCCATCTCTCTGTTTATATTATCCATCTGTTCTTGTATTTTTTTTTTCAAAAATTTTTTTCACTGGAGTCCTTAACATATTAATTATAGTTGTTTCAAATTCCGTGCCTGGTAACTCCAAGATTGAGGTCATATCTGAGTTGAATTCTGATGCTTAATTTGTCTCTTCTGATGGTTTTTTTTTTTCCTCGCTGTTTAGCCTGACCTCTAATTATTTTGTTGAAGGCTGGACATGGTGTATTGGGTAATAGAAACCGAGGTAAATAAATAGGCTGTTAGGGTGATAGTTTGTGCTACTCTTGTTAGGAGTTGAGCTATCTAATGTTGCTGCAGCCATAGTTTCTGGAGGCTTTGAACTCCTCGGAGGCCGTTATTTTTGTCAGCGGGCTTCCCTAAGAACTCCTCCTCAGATAGTCTCCATCTAGAAGTTCTCACAGCAATATCCTATTGTCATTCTAATGGAGCCCTAGGGTGGCCTGGTAAGGTATGGGGGAGGAGAAGCCTTTTATGATTTTAGGATTAAAATTCAGTCTCTTAGTAGACCTATGTTTCTGGGCTGTGACATCCACAAGTGTTTATTAGACTTTTTTTTTTCTCTTTCACTCCTTATGTGAGACAGGTGGGCGTGAGCGTGGGGGGGGCGGTGGCGCAAGGTATGAGAAAAGCAGTTCACCTCTGTGGGATAAAGCTGTAAAAAAAGGATCTCCCCCCATCCCCTGCCCCGAGTAGGTCTTTGTTATGAAGATTGGTCCAAGCGTATTTCATAATGGTTACTTTCTGTCTCCTCCATTTGGAGCCAGGAGGGGATCTTTCTCGGCCCTTCATCTTAGGAACCTAGTGGAATCCCTAGAGATGAAGCCCACAAAAGTGTGCGGGTCCCTCCCAGGTTACACTCCCGAGAGTTTCTCACTCTCCAGACAGTGCACAGCCAGCCTCGGGCAAGTCTTTCACACGATCACATCACAAGTTCATGGCTCCAGCGGGCGTCTGCTCCAGAGAAGCAGGTCTTGACCACCGGAATTTGCTTGTCTTTTCCAATTTCAGGTGTTAAAGATTCACACTTTGACTTTTGTATTCAAATGGACTCTTGAGATTAGCCAGGATTTGCAGATGTGTCCTTCTCACATGAAAATCAACCTTGGCTCTAAAATTGCACTGGGTTTTTTCACGCCTTTTGTTTAAGTTGATTCTGGGGAGGCATTGGGAACAGAAGGAAGGATGAGCTTTGCATTGTAATTTGCATCTGATGAATCCTTCCATTTCTGTTTTATTTCTTAGGCATATGGCAACAAGCTTTTGGAATTGCAAAGGGATGCCCTGAAAAGTCTTACAATTCCTTGTACCCGTCATTCTTCGTTTATGTTTGAGATTAAGAAAATAGAAAGAAAGCTTATGTAGCTCCTTTTCCAGTAAGAACATTGGGTAGTTCTCTATTCATTCTGCTATTTACCCCATTTTTTCCCCTGGGGTGGACTTATTCCAGGGACAGGTAAGTGACTGACCTATTATCAAATCAGAGTGGAAGGACGAGAATTGGCTCTCTCTGTTCGGGTCAGTGCTGGTTCCTGACACTTGCAGGATTTCCTGTTCCTTCCCTCAGGCCATGCAGATGTGTGGGTTGTAGATATGTAATCCTGATGCATTAAGACCGGTATCCTTATGGAAGAGGAAGTGTGCCCCAGTTGCTTTTGTTAAACTGGCTGGCTGTCCTAAAGGATTGGTACCTACCACCAACTACAGCTGGGTATGGTGTATCTCAGAAGGTAACTCATTTAAGAATACTTTAAAGACACAAGTGATATTTTATGACTTTATAGTATAAAAAGAGAGCAATAACAAGTCAACTTATTTTTCAGTTCCCCTTTTTTCATCATATTCATTATATTATCTTCCTTCCTTCTTTCTTTATTTTTCAAACAACGGCAAAATGTAGCTAATGCAACCGTTAACATAGTAAAATTCCGGTCACAGTTTTGACATGTGGATTTCTTCCCTACACCAGCAAAAATTCTCTAACGCCAACACCGACTGGGTATCCTACCATTCAGTTCAATTCTGACGCTATCTTCCTGGAGATAGTATCAGATTCCACAAGTTGAGGGCTCGGTTCCACAAGACTGCCCTCTGCTTCAGATGCCAGTCACAAGTCCAGATTGTTACCTATGCATCTAAAAGTCTGGGTATAAATCAGAGGCCCCCGCAACCTTGAGCTTGGGTTTGACTGATTTGCCAGAGTGGCTCACAGAATTCAGGAAAGTAGCTTACTCATTAGATTATTAGTTTATTACAAAGGATATTAAAGGATATGAATCAACAGCTGGATGAATAAATACAAAGACGAGGTCCCAAACAAGGGAGCTACTGTTCCCACGGAGTTTGGGGACCCAACATAGTAGCACATGGAAGAGTTGTTTCAGCAACCTGGAAGCTCTGAACCCCCTCCTTTTGAGTTGTTATGGATGCTTCATTCCTAAGGTATGATTGATTAAATAATTGGCCATTGGTGATTGGTTCAACCTGAAGCCCCTCTCCTCTGCTTAGAAATCAGAGGGTGGGACTCTAACCCTCTATCCGTGGTTGGTTCCCCTGGCAATCAACATCCCCATCTGTAGAAAATTTCCAAAAGCCCTTTCCTTAACATAAACTCAGTTGTGGTTGTATTCCCCACAAATTCATATGTTGAAGCCCTAATCCCCAATGTGACTATATTTGGAGAGAAGACCTTTAAGAACGTAATTAAGGCACAATGAGGTTATAAGGGTGAGCCCTGATGCATTAAGACCGGTATCCTTATGGAAGAGGAAGTGAAACCAGAGCGCTCTCTCTCTCTCTCTCTCTCTCTCTCTCTCTCTCTCTCTCTGTGTGTGTGTGTGTGTGTGTGTTTCATCATGTGCAGGGGAACAGCCAAATGAGAACACAGTGAGAATATGGCCATCTGCAAGCTAGGAAGAGAGGCCTCATCATAAACCAAGTCTGATATTGGACTTCCTAGAACCACGAGAAAATAAATGTCTGTTACTTAAGCCATCTCATCTATGGCATTTTGTTATGGCTGACTAATACATCTACACTGGTACATAGTCTTTATAATCAATATTTCAATGGCTGCAATATTGGTCACTATACCAGAGTTTCCCAGGAGACTATTATATAGAATGCTAGTGGTGGGAGATGAGACCGTACAATAAACAAATAAACAAACAAAACAATTGTGTTCTGCAGCCTAAGTTTGGGAATCACTGGGCTAAGAAAAAAAATTAAGAAGTCTTCATTTTCTTATGGCATCTTGGAGCCTTTACTATGCTAATATTCATCGTCAATCTTCAAAGGTCTGCATCGCATGCAGAATGTTTTTCTGAACTGGTGTTCTAAATTTTTGCATTTTGTACATATTTACTGAATTATTTTCCCATTTGGCATCCAAACCACTCTCGTTAATACATTGGTAAAGGAATGAATGAATACATTACTTTGCAGCGTAAATTTGGGTTGGGTCTCCACTTGCAATACGTAAGGAAACTATATGGAGCCCATCTAAAGGTATTCACCCTCAACTGAGCTTTCTAAGATTATCATCCACTGAACTCTTGTTTGTTTGTTTGTTCTTCTAATTCTCCACGAGTTTAAGAAAGGAACCGAGCAGGGTGAGAACTAGATTCTTTAAGATTTCCACGAGGTAATTTAAATGCTGGACCGTGTGCTTTCCATATGCTGTTGGGGCACTGTAAGCGAGTGTAATATGGGTATGGCACTAGATGGAGAAAAGTAGAATTACTCAACAGTCTGAATCCCAGAATATATTTGTGTGTGTATTTTTCTGAGAAATTTTGAGGGTTTGCAGGTAGGTGATGAGGGGTAGAGAAAGGGTTGATGTGAAGTGTGTTGCGGGGGTGGGGAAAGTGTTACAGACTCGTCTTCCTCTTCCTTAATCCTCTGTTAGATGATGGGGACTTAGTAATATCTGTACCTGTGAAACTAGGAGCACGCATGGACCCCAAAAGTCTGGGAAAGTCAGGAGTGCACAAGTTGCTCTGCTTTCCTAGTTCACCACGGTAGAGTTTTGATCGCAGGAGGTGAGTCAGATATCTATACCATCTGTATCTGTATCATCTGTATCACTTATGTCTGTATCTACAGCTATGTCTATGTCTATATCTAGGACTTTCCTTGGGGACATTTTAGAGGAAGCAATGCAATTAAGATGATTTCAGCCATACCGTGAAATTAGAACTATAAATATTCTGGGATACAATTAGCTGAAGCATCACAACGCTGTATACCTACTAACAATGAGGGGAATGGGGTTCTGTTCCTGCTTGTCAGGGAACTTTTACTCGCAAGTGGCTAAAACGTAGTTTCTGTTTTAGTTCTACCCAGTTTCTTTTCTGGCATTGCTAGGATTTTGATAATTCTCATCAATGGGAAGAATATGATCAATAACCAGTTGCACAATCAGTCAAGTTTTACTTTCACTGCCAAGTGTTTTTAATGGACTCCTTCGAGAACATTCTCCATACACCTGGGCTCACTTGTTCATTCCTGTGGGACAGCTCCTTTATGTTTCTCTCTGACATGGTCTACATTGAGTGCTCTGTGCTTTGTATTGGGATGCATTTGTGCTCTTCTCCATTCGTTTCATTTCACTGTCTTTGGCAGGAAGACTAACTTCTTTGTGGGGATTCTAGCAGGGCAGAAATATGAATCCCATGTTTCCTGGCCATATTTTGTAATGCCTGTCCACCAACACTCCATTCTAAAGGATGCTCATCCCAGGCCCGAGGTGCAAAAGTCATGTTTTGTCCCATATCCTTCACCCCTGCAACCATGACTGATTGGGAACATGGCCCAAAGCAACCCGGTGTTTTGTTAGTATAGCGAAATAATGTTTCTTGAAAGTAATTTAAATATGGTAACTTACTGAATATATGTTTATAATGAGCTGCCACCCAAGAGGAAAACGGAGGAGGCGCATGTGGGCTGCAGTCTCAATGCAGTAGGATTTTGACAGAATTCTTGGTTAGGTATGTTACTTTCTTAACAGTATTTGATATTGTCTGATAATAATTTCCTTAACAATACCTGAATACTCTTTATTTTTTGACTTAGGTCTTCATTATGACATCATAAAAGGGTTTATCGAGACTGACCGAACCTACATTAAATAACAACATAGCATATAGAGATGTAGATACAACCACAAACAATGTACTGTGTTCCTACTTTAACACCCATCTCTTGCATTTCTGCATGAGAATGAAGAAACCTTTCTTTAAGTGTGCCTTCTCCCTCCCCCCCCCAGCCAAAAAAAAAAGTCTTGATCCTGGTTCTATATGGATATCTTCTTTTTTCTTTCTTTGTTTCTAGAACATTCTCTTTTCCTTTTCTGGAGCCCATGATAGTCTGGGTCCCAGGTTTGCTGGGTATGTTTGTTGCTCTAAATTAGAATTTTTATTTATTTTTTTATTTTTTTTTCAACGTTTATTTATTTATTTTTGGGACAGAGAGAGACATAGCATGAACGGGGGAGGGGCAGAGAGAGAGGGAGACACAGAATCGGAAACAGGCTCCAGGCTCCGAGCTATCAGCCCAGAGCCCGAGGCGGGGCTCGAACTCACGGACCGCGAGATCGTGACCTGGCTGAAGTCGGACGCTTAACCGACTGCGCCACCCAGGCACCCCTAAATTAGAATTTTTAAATAAATGTTTGTTTATTTGGAAAGAGAAAGAGAGCATGAGCGGGGAAGAGGCAGACAGAGGTGGAGAGAGAGAATCTCAAGCAGTTTCTGTGCTGTCAGCTCAGCACAGAGTCCGATGTGGGGCTCGATCCCATGAACTGTGAAATCATGACCTAAGCCGAAGTCAAGTCAGATGCTTAACCGACTGAGCCACCCAGGTGCCCCTAAATTAGAATTTTTATTCAAATCACCTCTTGATATGCAATTGTTCTAAATTCAGAATTTAGGTACAAAGGTAATTTAAATTACAACCTTGAAATCGGACAACCTGGGTTTGAATTTCGGACTCTGTCATATACAACAAACTCCATGACCTTGGGCACATTTATATCTTGACATACAAAAAGCTAAACATTTTTAATGTATACAACTTAAAGAGTTTCGAGATAAGTATACATCCATGAAACCATGACCACAATGTATCCCATAAACATATCCACCACTTCCAAGTTTCTTTCTGCCTACTTTACTATTATTATTATTATTGTTTTATTTTTTTGTGATAAGAACACTTAACTCTTGGGCAAAGTCATCGAGAGGACATGACCACTGGTTGACCCTTGAGCTAGAAACAAGGCCATTGGAGGCTCCCCACCCCTTCCCCCGTCCTTGGAGCATACATTTTGCCCACTGTTCCCACAGTGAAAGCAGTTTCAAGGACATAGCCTTGAAGAGTGTCAAGTGATGCTAAAACCCAGTTAAGGCCTGTATATAAACATTCAAGATTCTGACGGGGGGGTGGGGGGAACGGGGTATGGAAATCTACTCATTTTGCAGCCACCTACAACAAGCCTTGTGTGTGAATTCCCTTGCTTATTCAACTTGCCACCTACCAATCTGAAGTGCCCTGCCTATATCGCTGGTCTCTCCTAGCCTTTTGTGTATGGGGGCCTGTGGTTTCAGATTTCACCCGGGAGGTCTGGGGTTTCCAGCCAGCGTTAACACAGGATGGATCCATCAGAATGCTGGTGGCCAGCGGTTGGGGGAGGGGAAAACGGGGAGGTATTAATCAAAGGGCACACATTTTAGTTACAGACACTGAGTCAGTCCTGGAGATCAACAGTATCGCACAGTGCCTGTAGCTAACAGTCCCGCGCTGTATGCCTAGAAATACCCTGAGTGGACACGCGTTCTCCGTTTCTTCATTTCTGAAAGGGACACAGGCAGGAATGGTCTAGGAGTGACGATTCAATGAGACAGCCCCATGTTCACATGCAGTATGATCTCAATAAATGCTAGCTCTGAATCCTAATAACGCTAACAGTAGGTGTAGACACCGCAGCTGCTATAAGGCAGGTATGCTGGTCTGTGCCACGCTGGGCTCAGGGCCATGTTCATTTCTTCTCTAATCTCTGTCAAACACCTGCTGCCTACGCCAAGGAGAGACTTCTTTCTGCATTGCTTTGCATTCTGCGGCATCTCAGCAGAATTCTCTTCTTCGTCTTACTTTTGGTAGAAAGAAGATGTTTTCCAGGTTGAGCAGGGAATGGCAAAGGTCCTTTCTCTCCCATTTCTGCCCCACAGCCATGCACTGCAGTAGGTTACTGGCTGTTTTTCTCCCCCGGGGTCCCGCTGTCACAAACTCCCATTTGGATGAGGTAGTGGGGGATTTAGTTGCCTTGCTGCCTCTTGCTGCATCCGGTCTGCAAACAACTATTCATTTTTTTAAAAATTTTTTTTAACGTTTATTTATTTTTGAAACAGAGAGAGACACAGCATGAACGGGGGAGGGGCAGAGAGAGAGGGAAACACAGAATCGGAAGCAGGATCCAGGCTCTGAGCCATCAGCCCAGAGCCCGACGCGGGGCTTGAACTCGCGGACCGCGAGATCGGGACCTGAGCTGAAGTCGGACGCTTAACCGACGGAGCCACCCAGGCGCCCCCAACTATTCATTTTTAAAAATAAAACAGTCAACGTGTCTGTTGAATTACTGGACTTCTAGCTACCTGCCCCGGGGTTTTTGTCACTAGTTGTATCAAGGTGAAATTATGGCGATGATAAAGCTTGTCTTTGTCCTTTGCCAGATCCGTTGTCTGCCTTTTCCTCCCTTTTGCCACATCTCTCCTCCACGAGTTCCAATACCCACGTGTCATTAACATCATGCACATTTATTCTGGGAGGTATTTTCTTGTTCATGTAACATCCTCAAGACATACGATATTCTGATCAAGGAGAGGAGCTGAGTGGCAGGATCCTTTACACCCAGGAGTTAACAGGTTCCTCTTCTTGTTTTAGGCAAAATTCCCACAAAAACGAAAGAAAATGGCAACGCTTAATCCGAACGGGAAAGTGAACAAGGAAGAAAGAAAGCAGGTGTGCAGCCGAGTGCCTCCTATGTGATGATCAAAGTGCTGGGTAGACCACCTACCTGGTCTCCTTAAGTCTCAACAGGGAGAAGTGTGATCTGACTGCTTCATGCGTGATCAACTAGACTTGGAGAGATGGGGAGACTTTTCCAAGGTTACCCAGAGAGTGAGTGGTAGAGTTAGGACTGTAGACCCAGCTCGCCTTTTCAGAGAGGTTTGGCTGCACCTGACATCCTACCAGCTGGGCAACCGGTCCACTCTGCATATGCACTTGCATTGGTGCTGGCCGCTTCAGGGGGTGTGATCAAAAGGGACTTCTTTGATGGGGAGCTGTATTTTCTGATGGCGGTGATGAGAGATGAGACTGGAAAGGGTTAACAGATGGTTTGCAGTTCCTTCAAGAACCCCGCTGACTTTTGTACAGTAAAATAATAAAGTTCCAATTTGGGAGCGAGTTCGCTACTGAGACACCAGCGCAGCTCCAGGCTATTAGAGGACTCGATGAGCACAAAGCTTTATGAGCCGTCAGCTGTGGCTCTGGAGGGTGATTCAGCATGTCGGTTGCTGGGAGCATAGCTGTTAATTGGAATGGGAGAGAGAGAAGGAGCCCTGCTTTGGCAGATCGAGTTTAAATGGGTGGATTGTCTGATGGAGACTTTTTCTGTTCCCTTTTGGCTTTGGTTCAATGCTTATAGCCAGACTGTTTTGCTCCCAGCTGGACTTTGCTTGTCTTGAAATGCCTTTTTTTTTTTTTTTTTTTTTGTCAGTTCGTAGCTCTCGATTTTTATAAGGGCTTGGGTAAGTGAGAGGCAATGGCAGTATAGCCAACTTTCATCATGACTCTGAATTCTCTGGAGCCCTACTTGACTTTCCAGCTCGCTGCCTTCTCTGTTGTCCTAGGCTCCTTCCCCGCTCACCATAGAGCGGGTATTGCTGGCAGGCTTATTTGCAGTGTAGTTCAGTTCAGTCAGTGTTTATTAGGTGCCAGGGAGATGGGAGGAGCAGAGGATGTGGGGGCTGAAGACCCGAGTTCAAGAACTGCTGTTATAGCTCAGATACATAACTTGATTGCTCAAAGCCTTAACTTTCTCTTTTGTAAACAGGAGATGATGAAAATAACGTTCACCCATCAGGTTGAGCATTTAAGAGACTCTATGAAAGCAAGTAGTGAAAGCTCAAAGGCACCAATATGCTCTCAATATTTGTGAATCTCAGCCACTTTTTATATTCCTTTTGTATTCCTCGGGCAGAAAGAGTCTCCTCTTCTCCTAAATCCTGTACCAAGCGATCTGTCCTGTCTGCATGGTGCAGATAGATGGAGAACAGAGTAAAAGGCTTTGGGGAAAATAGACCAAGAAGTGTGCTCTTGCTGAGTTACTTTATCTCCCCGAGACTCAGTGTCTTTATCTCTAAACTCATGTCTGTCTCACAGGTTATCATGAGGAGTAGAGGCGTTAGTTTTGTACGGTGCCTTCTCCAGAGCTTTGCACATAGAATGGGCCACAATACTGGGGTACCTGGGTGGCTCAGTCGGCTGAGCACCTGACTTCGACTCAGGTCATGATCTCACGGTTCGTGAGTTCGAGTCCCGAGTCGGGCTCTGTGCTGGCAGCTCGGAACCCGGAGCCTGCTCCGAAGCGTCTCCCTCTCTCTCTGCCCCTCCTCCGCTCATGCTCTGTCTCTCTCTCTCAAAAATAAATTCACATTAAAAAAAAAAAAAAAGAATAAATGGCTTTCTGTCTCTTCCACTCCCTGATTTGTACTCTCACAGCATTCCTCTCTGCTATGTCCAGAAAGAGGGGTTGACAAAAATACTTCTTGAAAAGAGGATGACTTGATCAAGTCTCCTCCCCTTGAGGTTTTCAAAATAAGTTAATACGGTTTAAATGTCATATGGTGTACAAAACCAGATAGCCCTAGATGTCCTTTAACAAAACACAGCCCTCTTTCCCCTCATTTCCAGTCTCTAGATCGATTATAGTAACTCTGCCTTCTGACGGTCACCTCTTGCACTCATTACAATTTTCTGATTTTTCCATTTTGGACTAAGTCTATTGACTTCCGACTATAGCATGTGTAAATGTATCCCTATCTTTTATTCTACACCACCCCCCACCCCCGTATCTGTTCCCTGTAACAAATTACCACAAACTTAGTGGCTTGAAGAACAGAAGAAATGTTTTCTTTCACAGTTCTGGAGGCCAAAAAACAAAAAACAAAAAACCCTAAAATCAGTATTGCTGGGCCAAAATCTAGGTGTTGCCAGCTGAAAAAGTGAAAAAGGGACACTGAGGTAATACAAAGAGAGTCGCTGCAGGAAGCCTCGCGAGGGCAACAAAGAGAAGGGGTTAGGGTAACTAGAACCCGGAAGCTCCAGGGAGGAGTTTCGTGGGGCTCCAGCACCAGGCCCCGAAGGAGGAAGTGTTGCAGATCGATGCTAAGATCGCCGAAGCAGGCGGTTGGCTCTGGAGTTCTAGAAAAATAAAATACCCAGAGCCTGGAGACTGATGGGCTGCCACAGCCAGGGAAAGGGCTGTGACAGAGATGATGCGGACAGGCCTAGAAGGAGGCAGGAGCCAGCGTGTCCTCGTTCCTCACCCGGGCTTCCAGCCCCCTCTGTGCCACCTACCGACAGCCGGAAGCCTACGAGCCCAGGAGAAATATGGTTGGCAGAGTCCCCGCTGTCCCACTCTGGATGGACTGGCGCTGAGGGGCGATAGCTTAAGACCCGGCCCGGAGGTCTTCCGACTACCGGCGTTGCTGGAAGTTTTGCAATCTTCTCTGTAAGCTTGGTATCCTAACATTTCCCATGAAGTACCGGGGTGGGCCTTCTTTTCGGTGATGAAGGTAGGCATCGTTGGGTCCTTTAGATCTGGAAACTCTTCAGCTTTAGGAAAATGTCTTCATTTGAACTCCCCCGTTTTCTGGAACTTTCTAGGATTCCTACAGTCCATCTCGTTTACCTCTGGGATTGACTGTCCAATTTCTTCTAGTTTCACCATGTGTCGCTTATCTCCTTCTCTTCTTGTGACGCTTCCTCAAAGTTTTCTCAACTTTTTGTTCTAACCCTTTCAAATTTTTATGTTTCTGTCGGCATATTTTTAAATTTCCAAGACTTTTTTTTTGGGGGGGGTGGTTCTTTCTTAAATGGCACTCTGTTCTGCAATCATCAGTACTCAGTTTGTTTCATAGGCCTTAATCTTGTTTCAGCCTTGCTTGCATCTCTTATGTTAAATTCGGTAGGTTTTATTTTTTTTTTTTAATTTTTTTTTTTTTTAACGTTTATTTATTTTTTTGGGACAGAGAGAGACAGAGCATGAACGGGGGAGGGGCAGAGAGAGAGGGAGACACAGAATCGGAAACAGGCTCCAGGCTCTGAGCCCTCAGCCCAGAGCCCGACGCGGGGCTCGAACTCACGGACCGCGAGATCGTGACCTGGCTGAAGTCGGACGCTTAACCGACTGCGCCACCCAGGCGCCCCAAATTCGGTAGGTTTTAAAATGTTTTCTTCGACTACGTGTTTTGTCTTTCTTCCTCTGTCTTTTGTGTGCTAGGCTTTCCTCCAATCTCAGATACCTGTTAGCCACCTAATGTAGGGCAAATTACGCAAAGGCGGAATGTGTATGGCTTCCTCACTTTGGTCGCTGGGTCTTACTATAGGGTAGTCAAGTGAGAATCCGGATATTCGTTGGCCATGAAATGCCAATACCTGTAGGTATTTGGGGTCCTCCCTTCCTTGGGCCTGTCACGTTCCTCAGAGAGGAGCATTTTAGTTCCAGGCTGTAAGCCTGCCTGCCACTTTCTGAGAGTTAGCTAGGGCAAGATGGGGGTGTGGTGCCCCCCACTCGTTAACGCAGACTTTCGTCGAGTGACCCGGGGTTCCGTACAGTGGCCTGCTCCTGCCTGCAACTCTGCTGTTCCTGTTTCTAGAGCTGGCTTGCTTATTGTGTTCTCTCTCATCTTCTGCTTGATGGGGAGGAGACAGCCAAATGTTGGCTGGGCAGGCTGGGAGAGTGTCTCCGTTTCTCACAGATCCCCAACCAGCTCTTTTCTCTTCCTCCCCGACCTTCATTTTGGCCTTCAGAGGGTCCTGCTGCTACTGATACTGGAGCATCCTTGTCATTCAAGCAGGGAAGTGTGACAGCTCACTTCTTTCTGGCTGTGTGTATTGCCCAG